>NW_028318747.1:150000-372500 GCF_062004578.1 Staurois parvus | reverse complement strand
TACCGAGAATGACACCCGGCATCCGGGACAGGAGAAGTGGGACTGTGCAGAGCCCATACATACAGAATAAGGACAGATACCGAGAATGACACCCGGCATCCAGGACAGGAGAAGTGGGACTGTGCAGAGTCCATACATACAGAATAAGGACAGATACCGAGAATGACACCCGGAATCCAGGACAGGAGAAGTGGGACTGTGCAGAGTCCATACATACAGAAAAGGGACAGAAACCGAGAATGACACCCGGCATCCGGGACAGGAGAAGTGGGACTGTGCAGAGCCCATACATACAGAAGAAGGACAGATACCGAGAATGACACCCGGCATCCGGGACAGGAGAAGTGGGACTGTGCAGAGCCCATACACACAGAACAAGGACAGATACCGAGAATGACACCCGGCATCCGGGACAGGAGAAGTGGGACTGTGCAGAGTCCATACATACAGAATAAGGACAGATACCGAGAATGACACCCGGCATCCGGGACAGGAGAAGTGGGACTGTGCAGAGCCCATACATACAGAACAAGGACAGATACCGAGAATGACACCCGGCATCCGGGACAGGAGAAGTGGGACTGTGCAGAGCCCATACACACAGAATAAGGACAGATACCGAGAATGACACCCGGAATCCAGGACAGGAGAAGTGGGACTGTGCAGAGCCCATACATACACGGGTTGTGCGTGACTCGTGTACACAGAGGGGTCATCCTGGGTCTGGTTTTTGTTATGTCTGAGGTTTCGTCACTCCACAATCATCTGCCAGAAACACGCACACACACACACGCACACTATGGATGCCATGCTAAGCCCAAAATATCATGTTAAGTACATACATTTGCAGTTATTGGTGTTCACAAATGTCTGACACAGATCAGCCCCCTGCTGCAGCCTCTCATCTTGCTGCAAAGTTACAGTGTACAGTCTGAGGGATCGCTTGGAAAGGGAGGACGAGGAAATGCCGGCAGATTCTTACCTGCGTCTGTTCTGTAGATACTGAGGATGGGCCGCAGCAGTAGCATCCTCAACAGCCAAGTGGGAATATCTGCCTACCAGGGGCAGACTGACCATTTGGAAACTCGGGCACTGCCCGAGGGCCCGGGGTCAGTAGGGGGCCCCACGAGATGCCCCTTTTTCATAGGCTTTTTTGAGTTTGGGCAAGGACACAGGGGCCCCATGATCCCCTATTGCCTGGGGGCCCCATGAGTTGTCAGTCTGCCCGTGCTGCCTCCTGTACATAATCATTCCTAGTGCAGCAATCAAGGGAAATGACTAGAAATAGGAATGTACCTGTTGTCAGCCTCTTGTGGTTCCAGTACAGCAGGGCTGGAGTGTGAGAGGAGGAGGCAGCACAAGCAGCCAATCGGTTCACGTGCTGACAAGAAGCATGCTGATAGGAGAAGAGAGCAGAGTGACAGAGAAGAGAGCTGAGTGATGGAGAGAGGAGCTCATCACTGTGCTGCTTCTCCTTTCACTGTCCATTCACAGGAGGGGGCTGGTCCGGGATGACCTGAGCTCAGAGGAAGTCAGGTGAATGATGCTGGCCATCAGACTGAGCACATCTAGTGACAGGAACAAAGTACTGCAGGGACATCTCTGGATAGAAAGGGGATATCGCTGGCCATCAGACTGAGGACATCTAGTGACAGGAAAGAAGTACTGCAGGGGGCATCTCTGGATAGAAGGAGAATATTGCTGGCCATCAGACTGAGGACATCTAGTGACAGGAATGAAGTACTGCAGGGACATCTCTGGATAGAAGGAGACTAGTGCTGGCCATCAGACTGAGGACATCTAGTGACAGGAAAGAAGTACTGCAGGGGACATCTCTGGATAGAAGGGGGATATTGCTGGCCATCAGACTGAGGACATCTAGTGACAGGAAAGATGTACTGCAGGGACATCTCTGGATAGAAGGAGACTAGTGCTGGCCATCAGACTGAGGACATCTAGTGACAGGAAAGAAGTACTGCAGGGACATCTCTGGATAGAAGGGGGATATTGCTGGCCATCAGACTGAGGACATCTAGTGACAGGAAAGATGTACTGCAGGGACATCTCTGGATAGAAGGAGACTAGTGCTGGCCATCAGACTGAGGACATCTAGTGACAGGAAAGAAGTACTGCAGGGGGCATCTCTGGATAGAAGGAGACTAGTGCTGGCCATCAGACTGAGGACATCTAGTGACAGGAAAGAAGTACTGCAGGGGGCATCTCTGGATAGAAGGATAATTGAGCTGCTTTTTTAGTGCGATTTTTTTAGTGGGCTTTTCATTTTATATAATTTTTGCTTCTGCTTTAGGTAATTCTGCAGTTTTGTTTCTCTAACCCCATTTCAGGCACCATTGTCCTCTTTGGAGCCCTGTTGGCTTCCTCTCGTTTCCCTGAGAACTCACCTATTAAAGACGCATTTCTGAAATGACCCTTAGTGCTAGTTGGCAACCAACCTCACATGACTCACCTCCACAGCTGTGTCTGTAATTGTTCTCCGTCATATTTAAAGCCAAAGCTTTGTACTGAGTAGAGGATGGAGAAACCCCGAGACAGTTTGGGGTGTATTTATAAAAAAAATGTGCATGTTCCGTGTGAATGGGGGGGGGTAGCTGAAGAAATAATTTTTTCTCTAGGTCACATTTTCTTCATTCACACAGAATAGCGTGAGTCAGGAAAATACCCCATTATGGCCACTAGATGGAGCTGATGATCATAGGAAATAAATAATCATTTGCTTTGATCGTCAGCTGCATCTAGAGGCCGTAATGCAGCATTTTCCCGAACCTCTCTATTTTTAATGATTAAAAACATTCAACCTAGTAAGTACAGTATGAATGTGAAACATTCGACCTGTATTCATATAGAATAGAATAAGTCAGGAAAATACCCCATTATGGCCACTAGATGGAGCTGATGACCATAGGAAATAAATACTGATTTACTGTGATCCTCAGCTCCATCTAGTGGCCATAATGGGATATTTTCCCAAACTGCTCTATTTTTAATGATTAAAAACATTTGACCTGGTGAGTATGTTTGACCTGTATTCATACAGAATCGAGTAAATCAGGAAAATGCCCCAATATGGCCACTAGATGGAGCCAATGACGATAGTTAATAAATACTTATTTACTGTGATTGTAAGCTCCATCTAGTGGCCATAATGTGGTATTTTCCCAAACCACTCTATTTTTAATGAATGAAAAAAAAAATTCAACCTAGAGAGAAAACAGCCTGATCACATTCGATTCTTCATCCATTCTCACAGAATGAATGTACATGGGCAGCACAGTGGCTAAATGGTTAGCACTTCCGCCTGGCAGTACTCGGGTCGTTGGTTCAAATCCCAACCACGGCATCACCTGCCTGGAGTTTGCATGTTCTCCCTGTGCCTTCGTGGGTTTCCTCTGGGTACTCCAGTTTCCTCCCACACTCCAAAGACATGCTGGTAGGTTAAATAGCTCCTGTCTAAGTTGGCCCTAGTATGTGTATGAATGTGAGTTAGGGACCTTAGATTGTACGCCCCTTGAGATATGGGACCTTAGATTGTATGCCCCTTGAGGGTTAGGGACCTTAGATTGTACGCCCCTTGGGGGTCAGGGACCTTAGATTGTACGCCCCTTGAGGGTCAGGGACCTTAGATTGTACATCCCTTGAGGGTTAGGGACCTTAGATTGTACACCCCTTGAGGATCAGGGACCTTAGATTGTACATCCCTTGAGGATCAGGGACCTTAGGTTGTACACCCCTTAAGGGTTAAGGATCTTAGATTGTATGCCCCTTGAGGGTTAGGGACCTTAGATTGTACGCCCCTTGAGGGTCAGGGACCTTAGATTGTACACCCCTTGAGGGTCAGGAACCTTAGATTGTACATCCCTTGAGGATCAGGGACCTTAGATTGTACACCCCTTGAGGGTTAGGGATGTTAGATTGTACACCCCTTGAGGGTCAGGGACCTTAGATTGTACGCCCCTTGAGGGTTAGGGACCTTAGATTGTACGCCCCTTGAGGATCAGGGACCTTAGATTGTACCCCCCTTGAGGGTTAGGGACCTTAGATTGTACGCCCCTTGAGGATCAGGGACCTTAGATTGAACACCCCTTGAGGATCAGGGACCTTAGGTTGTACGCCTCTTGAGGTTCAGGGACCTTAGATTGTACACCTCCTATGTGTCATCAGTGTCCATTTGGGGAAATCTCTCTTAACTTCCTGTCCTGTGTGAAAAACAGAAAGCATCTCCAAAGTGGGGAATAGCCCTTTTTTTTTTAGTTCTACCTGGTTCTACCTCTCTATTGGCTACCAAACATTTCAGTTGTCACCAGAACAGGAAGAGAGAAGAATTCTCTTCCTGTTCTGGTGCCAACTCAAATGTTTGGTGGCCAATAGAGAGGTAGAACCAGGTAGAACTAGAAAAAAAGTTGTGTTCTGGTGACAACTCAAATGTTTGGTGGCCAATAGAGAGGTAGAACCAGGTAGAACTAGAAAAAAAAGTTGTGTTCTGGTGACAACTCAAATGTTTGGTGGCCAATAGAGAGGTAGAACCAGGTAGAACTAGAAAAAAAGTTCTGTTCTGGTGACAACTCAAATGTTTGGTGGCCAATAGAGAGGTAGAACCAGGTAGAACTAGAAAAGAAGTTGTGTTCTGGTGACAATGCAAATGTTTGGTGGCCAATAGAGAGGTAGAACCAGGTAGAACTAGAAAAAAAGTTGTGTTCTGGTGACAACTCAAATGTTTGGTGGCCAATAGAGAGGTAGAACCAGGTAGAACTAGAAAAGAAGTTGTGTTCTGGTGACAACTCAAATGTTTGGTGGCCAATAGAGAGGTAGAACCAGGTAGAACTAGAAAAAAAGTTCTGTTCTGGTGACAACTCAAATGTTTGGTGGCCAATAGAGAGGTAGAACCAGGTAGAACTAGAAAAAAAGTTCTGTTCTGGTGACAACTCAAATGTTTGGTGGCCAATAGAGAGGTAGAACCAGGTAGAACTAGAAAAAAAGTTCTGTTCTGGTGACAACTTAAATGTTTGGTGGTCAATAGAGAGGGCGAGTCTCCACATTTGGGGACACAGGGGTTCTATTTTATCCAAAATTATACAAAACAAAATAAAAAATTTTTTTTGACTTTATATACCCTTTAAGAGCCCTTGGGGTTTCCACGATTTTGACCAATCCGTGGCCATAAGTCTCATTTTTTTTTTCCACCTTGATTCGGCACGCGTCAAGTTTACCTTTTCCTAAAGCCGCCGTGTCATCATCGTAAGTCAGAGCTTTTATCAGCGGTGTCCAGGAGCGGGAGCGCGGCGGGGGGAAGGTCACCCTGGCGGATCTAGGAAGGGAGGAAGCATAATCATACCCAGCTAACACACACACGCGGTCCCCGCAGCGGCCCATTGTTCCTGCCGATGCGATGGGTATCGCGAAGGGGAAATGCACTCCTGGCTCGCTAATGTGTTTACCGTCTATCGGCCGTGATTCAGGAATAATGAGACAATGCCGCTAATTACACTCAATTGGATGAATGGCTGGAAAGTGGAGATTTTCCCATGGGTGACATACACATCCTATAACACAACGGCCTTAAAGCTGAACTCTCCAGGCTTCCCTTCCGTCTCGTGTGGTTGGACCAGCTCCTCTCCTGGGCTGAGATCTCTGATTTCATTGCACACTGTGAGCTTCTCGCAATGTGCATTAGAAGCTGCAGCAATGGAGTCCGCCTCATAACCTGGCTCTTTCCTTCACAGCCACCCCTTTCATTCATTGGATTTCACTTCTCTCAATCATGGAGGCTCTGGACCACACGGGGGCCACTAGGAACTCCAACTTCTCCAGGCTGACATCCATCCATCTAGGTATTTTGATATTTGCATCACCCCTTCCGCTATCTACATGTAGTTTGCATATTCTCCCTGGCAGTGTGTGGGTTTCCTCCAGGTACACCAGTCCAGGGGTGGACTGACAACTCATGGGGCCCCCGGGCAATAGGGGATCATGGGGCCCCTGTGTCCTTGCCCAAACTCAAAAAAGCCTATGAAAAAGGTACCAGGGGCATCTCATGGGCCTTCAGGCAGTGCCCGAGTTTCCAAATGGTCAATCCGCCCCTGCTCCAGTCTCCTTCCACATTCCAAAGCAGTCATTCTCAACCGAGGTTCCTCTAGTGCAGTGGTTCTCAACCTTCCTAATGCCGTGACCCTTTAATACAGTTCCTCATGTTGTGGTGACCCCCAACCATAAAATTATTTACCCAGCAATTATAATTCATGAAGTGTCGTTTTACCTCCAATACTGCTGCTTCCAACACAGCAGCTGCTTTCTACACAGTAGCTGCTCTTTACACATCGGAAATATGTGTTTTCTGATGGTCTTAGGTGACCCCTGTGAAAGGGTCGTTCGACCCCCAAAGGGGTCCCGACCCACAGGTTGAGAACCACTGCTCTAGTGGTTTCTAGGAGAACCTTGAGCTGTGGGTGATTGACCTACCTTTTGAAGGTGCCTGCATAGTTCTGAGTCCAACCTTACTTGTCAGCAGCATGACACCTATGGTCTTTTTTGCTATCTTTTATGGTGGCATTCTTCTCACTGACCACCAACGTAAGGAACATTCTTCTCACTGACCACCAACGTAAGGAACATTCTTCTCACTGACCACCAATGTAAGGAGCATTCTTCTCACTGACCACCAATGTAAGGAGCATTCTTCTCTCTGATCACAGATGTAAGGAGCATTTTTCTCATTGACCACAAATGTAAGGGGCATTCTCCTCACTGATCACCAATGTAAGGAGCATTCTTCTCACTGACCACCAATGTAAGGAGCATTCTTCTCACTGACCACCAATGTAAGGAGCATTCTTCTCACTGACCACCAATGTAAGGAGCATTCTTCTCACTGACCACCAATGTAAGAAACATTCTTCCGACTGACAATCAACGTAAGGAGTATTTTTTTTCCCTCTGACCTACAATGTAAAGGACATTCTTCCCACCGATCACCAACGTAATGGACATCCTTCCTACTGACCACCAATGTAAGGAGCATTTGTCTCACTGACCACCAATGTAAGGAGTATTTTCTTCCTCCTGACCACCAATGTAAAGGACATTCTTCCCATTGATCACCAATGTAAGAAACATACTTCCCATTGACTACCAATGTAAGAAACATTTTTTCCACTGACCATTAATTTGGGGGATTCTTCCCACTGACCACCAATGTAGGGAACATGCTTCCCATTGACTACCAATGTAAGGGACATTCTTCCTGCTGACCACCAAAATAAGGGACATTGTTCCCGCCAACCATTAAAGTAAGGGACATTCTTCCCACAGACCCCCAATGTAAGGGACATTCTTCCCACAGACCCCCAATGTAAGGGACATTCTTCCCACTGACCACCAATGTGAGGGGCATTCTTCTCACTGACCACCAATGTGAGGGGCATTCTTCCCACTGACCACCAATATAAGGAACACTCTTCCTACTATCCCCTGAGACATGTAAATGGCTTTGAGGGCTCTTCTAGGGTCAATAGGTTGAGAAAGGCTGCTTCAAAGACATGCTGGTACGTTAACTGGCTATTATCTAAAATGGCCCCAGTATGTGTGCGTGGGTCTAAAATTCTCACTGGAATCCTCCTATGGTAGACTCTGGGGACACTGTTGAGTGTCTAATGCAGCTCTTGCATTGATTTTTAGGCACGGGGCCACAGAAAAGTAAGACTCCAAGATTAGAAGTCCATCAAAGATCTCAACACGGTCTTGGTCTTGGCTTAGCCTCCAAGATGGCTGCCTAGGTCCTCACCCTTCATGCTCCATGTGGCATTTCGGCCGTCTTTGTGAAAGGGCAAACCCTGACACAGATCACCACGTATCTGGAACCTGAGCAAATATGTTTCTCATCACCGACATGTGGGGATGCGATGCTAAGACACTAATTATTAGCAGATTATTCGCGGCTTTAGCGTCTACAGATGTTTGGGCCGAAAGGAGTTTTCTAATCCAATGGAGAGATGATGGAGGATTATTCCGGGAGATTACCAAGGCTCGGCGCGGGAGCGGCAGAGCAAACTTCGGAGATTTCTCGCTTCCCGATCAAGCTGGTATTCCGATTATCCGAGACGCATTATTTGGGGAGATGTTTTATGAAATGATCACAGAATCTGCCCATCTGCTCTCCCGTACTTGTGGCCCCTGGCTCTGAAAGTTTCCCTCCAGGCACCAATTTTCTATATCCATCATGTGGACATTTTCCAGAATGCCGTAAAATTTAGGAGAAGCGTTTCTGGCTTTCGTTGTTTTTTTGCGATTGTTAAAGAGGACCTTTTATTGGAGATATTTTTTCATGGTAAATGTAGCGTGTGCGCAGAAATGTGTAACACTTCCAGGTATTTATTACCTCTGACAGAGAAGCCTTCTTCGGCTTCTCTTTCCAGGAACACAGCGCCATCTTTGATCAACCATCTTTCAGAGTTTGCAGTCTACGTCCAGGACTGGGATGCCAGAGCTTAGATGACACAACTAGGGTGCCTAGGTAGTTCCAGGCTCTTTTCACAATGTTTGACACAGATCAGCCTCCTGCTGCAGACATTCATCTTGCTACAAAGTTACAATGTACAATCTTGAGCAGGTGTGGACCAGGGGCGGACTGACAACTCATGGGGCCCCCGGGCAATAGGGGATCATGGGGCCCCTGTATCCTTGCCCAAACTCAAAAAAGCCTATGAAAAAGGTACCAGGGGCATCTTATGGGGCCCCCTACCGACCCCGGGCCCTCGGGCAGTGCCCGAGTTTCCAAATGGTCAGTCCACCCCTGGTCCTTAGAGGCTCTGCTGGCTAGCCCCTCTGGAATCTTCCCCTGCTCTAGAGCTTTTGTCTCTGTGACTCTCAGAGTGCCAAACACCCCTGAACAAGGGCGGACTGACAACTCATGGGGCCCCCGGGCAATAGGGGATCATGGGGCCCCTGTGTCCTTGCCCAAACTCAAAAAAGCCTATGAAAAAGGTACCAGGGGCATCTCATGGGGCCCCCTACCGACCCCGGGCCCTCTGGCAGTGCCCGAGTTTCCAAATGGTCAGTCCGCCCCTGGTGCGGACTGACAACTCATGGGGCCCCCGGGCAATAGGGGATCATGGGGCCCGTGTCCTTTCCCAAACTCGAAAAAGGTACCAGGGGCATCTCATGGGGCCCCCTAATGACCCCGGGCCCTCAGGCAGTGCCCGAGTTTCCAAATGGTCAGTCCGACCCTTGATCATGAGCGATCACTGGGAGAGAAGGGATTGAGCAAATGCTTCCTCCAGCCTGCAGCAGACTGATGACGTTTTTTAGCCTAGGGAAGTAACTGACTTATTTAAATTGACTTGTAAAGCAAAAACCCACTTTAAAATTGAATTACCCAGCTGTCAAAAATGGCGGAGAAAATCATTGCCTGGCCCGATTCCCAATTGTTTTTGCCCACCTGGGAGTTTTGTGTGTTCCTGTCCTCCTTTGTATGTGCCTGTTAAGTTCTCCATTACATAAATAAAAAAATCACACAGGGATGGTGGGAACCCCTCATAATGGGCACAGCAGGTGTACAGACCCGGGAACTCAGCACAGGGATGGTGGGAACCCCTCACAATGGGCACAGCGAGTGGACAGACCCGGGAACTGAGCACAAGGATGGTGGGAACCCCTCATAATGGGCACAGCAGGTGTACAGAGCCGAGAACTCAGTACAGGAATGGTGGGAACCCCTCATAATGGGTACAGCAGGTATACAGACCCAGGAACTCAGCACAGGGATGGTGGGAACCTTTCATAATGGGCACAGCAGGTGTACAGACCTGGGAACTCAGCACAGGGATAGTGGGAACCGCTCATAATGGGCACAGCAGGCGTACAGACCCGGGAACTCAGCACAGGTATGGTGGGAACTCCTCATAATGGGCACAGCAGGTGTACAGACCTGGGAACTCAGCACAGGGATGGTGGGAACCCCTCATAATGGGGACAGCAAATGTACAGACCCGGGAACTCAGCACAGGGATGGTGGGAACCCCTCATAATGGGCACAGCGAATGTACAGACCTGGGAACTCAGCACAGGAATGGTGGGAACCCCTCATAAAGGGCACAGTGGGTGTACAGACCTGGGAACTCAGCACAGGGATGGCGGGAACCCCTCATAATGGGCACAGCAGGCGTACAGACCTGGGAACTCAGAACAGGGATGGTGAAAAACTCTTATAATGGGCACAGCGGGTGTACAGACCTGGTAACTCAGCACAGGGATGGTGGGAACCCCTCATAATAGGCACAGCGAATGTACAGACCTGGGAACTCAGCACAGGAATGGTGGGAACCCCTCATAAAGGGCACAGTGGGTGTACAGACCTGGGAACTCAGCACAGGGATGGCGGGAACCCCTCATAATGGGCACAGCAGGCGTACAGACCTGGGAACTCAGAACAGGGATGGTGAAAAACTCTTATAATGGGCACAGCGGGTGTACAGACCTGGTAACTCAGCACAGGGATGGTGGGAACCCCTCATAATAGGCACCACAGGTGTACAAACCTGGGAACTCAGCACAGGGAGGGTGGGAACCCCTGATAATGGGCACAGCCGATGTACAGACCCTGGAACTCAGCACAGGGATGGTGGGAAACCCCTCGTAATGGCCACAGCGGGTGTACAGACCTGCTAACTCAGCACAGGACTGGTGGGAACCCCTCATAATGGGCACCGCAGGTGCACAAACCAAGGACCACAGTGCAAGGATGTTGAGAACCCCCCATAATGAATGCATTAGATGTTCAGACCCAAAACTCAGCACAAGGATGGTGGGAAACCCCTCATAATGGGCATATAAGCTGTGAAGACCAATGAAAAGGCTGAACTTGATGGACATTTGAGCCCAGCTATGTCCCTATGACCCACCTCCGTATAGGTTTGTCATTCTTCCTTCGCACCGTCAAACGGAAAAGTGCAGTGGATAACTCCAAAAGCCGCCCGCTTTATAATGGATATAAAAATTAATCTCCCGCACTAATACAGGTCAGCAGTAAAAAAAAAATGTAAAAAAATAAAAAAAAACCTGAATGAATTTCAAGTAAGCTTTCAGTAAATTAAAAGCGAATCACATGTTGGCTTTGAAGGTTACAGATCGGTAGCTGTGAAGGAAGATGATGCAGCGCAGCGCCTGCTCGGCTCATTCACATCACGTAGGGATGAGGCCTCTTAGGATATTGAGCTAATGGGTACGGCGTCTCCATCCTTGCTCTTCCGTGTGAGCAAAAAAAAAAAAACGGGACAACTAGACCACGAAACTCACATAATGAAGTGGGTTCTAACGTCGTTACCCATCAAGCTCTTTGTTTTCTAAAACAGGGGGGTCAAGGGGTTAAAACAGCAGTTTTGCGTCCGCTGGGGGGAACGGACGCTGATTTATGAAGGTACTAACTATCACCATCTGCTGCTGACCTTCTCCTAATGCGTGATTTAATTAGGAGAAGACACATGGTAGTGGAAAGGCTGGAATAAGATCCGAGACGCCGGGATGCTACGTCGGCGAAGTCCTTGTCCTTTACGTTGCTATTTTATTGGCACCTGACATTGACGAGGCATCCATTATTTATTACCAAAAATAAAGGGCAACACAAGACGGTGACTACGAACCCGTTCCCTGACATTATAGCTCCTCCTGTGCTGCCGTGTTTTGCTGGAGAAGTTCGCTGTTAGGTTTTCATTGGAGAAGGTCAAGTAAAGTTAGCTTTGACTTCAGTGCGTAATTTTCCAATTTTTTTTAAATTGAGCATTGGAAGATTGGGACTTTCTTGGATGGCTGGTTGGTTAACAACCCAATACACTATATGGCCAAAACTTGGCAAGACAACCTGACCATCATCTTGTTGGACATTTACCTCCAAAACCATGGACATTCATATTGAGTTGGCTTCCCATTGTGGCTATAACAGCCTCCACTCTTCAGGGAAGGCTTTCCGTAAGATTTTGGGTTTGGGAGTGTGTCTGTGGGAATTTGTGTCCAAAAGGGTATTTGTTAGTGATATTGGATGAGAAGACCTGGTTTGTAATCAGTGCTCCAACGCATCCCAAAGGTGTTCAGTAGGGTTGAGGTCAGGGCTCTGTGCAGGCCCTTCAAGTCCCTCCACACCTAACTCATTACACCATGTCTTTTAGCAGTTGGCTTTGTATCCCGGGGCACAATCATGCTAGAAAAGAAAAGGGCCTTCACGAAACTGTTACCCAAGGTTGAAGTTCATTATGGTTGAGGTCAGGACACTCAACTTCCTCCCACTGCAAAACCATGGGCACTAGTATGAAGCTGCCCCCTTTTTCTGGCTCTAACAGGCTCTACTCTTCTGGGAATACTTTCCACAAGATTTTGAAGTGTGTCTGTAGGAATGTGCCCCTTTGTAAAGTCAGGTACTGATGTTGGATGAGAAGATTTGGTTCACAGTTGGGGTTCCATCCCAAAAGTGTTCAGTAGGGTTGAGGTCAGGGCTCTGTCCAAGCCCTTCAAGTCCCTCCACACCTAACTCATTGCACCATGTCTTTTCGGAGTTGGCTTTGTACCCTGGGGCACAATCATGCTTGAAAAGAAAAGGGCCTTCACAAAACTGTTAATCAAGGTTGAAGTTCATTATGGTTGAGGTCAGGGTTCTGTGCAGGACACTCAACTTCCTCCCACTTCAAAACCATGGGCACTAGTATGAAGCTGCCCCCTTTTTGTGGCTCTAACAGGCTCTACTCTTCTGGGAATACTTTCCACAAGATTTTGAAGTGTGTCTGTAGGAATGTGCCCCTTTGTAAAGTCAGGTACTGATGTTGGATGAGAAGATTTGGTTCACAGTTGGGGTTCCATCCCAAAAGTGTTCAGTAGGGTTGAGGTCAGGGCTCTGTCCAAGCCCTTCAAGTCCCTCCACACCTAACTCATTTCACCATGTCTTTTAGGAGTTGGCTTTGTAACCTGGGGCACAATCATGCTTGAAAAGAAAAGGGCCTTCACGAAACTGTTAATCAAGGTTGAGGTCAGGGTTCTGTGCAGGACACTCAACTTCCTCCCACTTCAAAACCATGGGCACTAGTATGAAGCTGCCCCCTCTTTGTGGCTATAACAGGCTCTACTCTTCTGGGAATACTTTCCACAAGATTTCAAAGTGTGTCTGTAGGAATGTGCCCCTTTGTAAAGTCAGGTACTGATGTTGGATGAGAAAATTTGGTTCACAGTTGGGGTTCCATCCCAAAGGTGTTCAGTGGGGTTGAGGTCAGGGCTCTGTGCAGGCCCTTCAAGTCCCTCCACACCTAACACATTACACCATGTCTTTTAGGAGTTAGCTTTGTACCCCGGGGATCAATCATGCTAGAAAAGAAAAAGGCCTTCACAAAACTGTTACCCAAGGTTGAAGTTCATTATGGTTGAGGTCAGGATACTCCACTTCCTCCCACTGCAAAACCATGGGCACTAGTATGAAGCTGCCCCCGCTTTGTGGCTCTAACAGGCTCTACTCTTCTGGGAATACTTTCCACAAGATTTCAAAGTGTGTCTGTAGGAATGTGCCCCTTTGTAAAGTCAGGTACTGATGTTGGATGAGAAAATGTTGTTCACAGATGGGGTTCCATCCCAAAGGTGTGCAGTAGGGTTGAGGTCAGGGCTCTGTGCAGGCCCTTCAAGTCCCTCCACACCTAACACATTACACCATGTCTTTTAGGAGTTGGCTTGTACCCTGGGGCACAATCATGCTTGAAAAGAAAAGGGCCTTCACAAAACTGTTAATCAAGGTTGAAGTTCATTATGGTTGAGGTTAAGACACTCAACGTCCTCCCACTGCAAAACCATGGGCACTAGTACGAAGCTGCCCCCTTTTTGTGGCTATAACAGGCTCTACTCTTCTGGGAATACTTTCCACAAGATTTCAAAGTGTGTCTGTAGGAATGTGCCCCTTTGTAAAGTCAGGTACTGATGTTGGATGAGAAGATTTGGTTCACAGTTGGGGTTCCATCCCAAAGGTGTTCAGTAGGGTTGAGGTCAGGGCTCTCTGCAGTCCACTCAAGTTCTTCCACACGAACAAACCATGTCTTTGCAGAGCTGGACACCAATTGTGAGGTCAGGTACTGATGTTGGATGAGAAACCCTGTCTTATAATTGGTGTTCCAAATTATTCCAAAATTGTTCAGTAGGTTTGAGCTCAGGGCTGTTTGCAGGACACCACACCAAATTGGTCAAACCATGCATTCATGAAGCTGACTTTGTGCACAGGGGCACAGTCATGATGGAATATAAAAGGGTCTTCACCAAACCACAAGGTTGGAAGTGTACAATTATCTATAATATCTTTGCTTCCTGTAGCAATAAATGAACTCTTCGCTGGAAACATCTTGACTCAGTCACCTGAAGGGGGTCCTCATTCATTAGCTCACGTAGTGGTTGGTTTTGGTAGGTGTCGACAAACCTTTGATCATATATCATTTACCTTTATCGCAGTCTTATTGAAATTAATTATTTGATTATATCCACCCCATGGAAAAGTAGAGGATAGGCTGAAAGTTTGTGACAAGTAGAAAATCTGAAAAGGGGACAATTCACAATAACTTAATTTATTGGAAAATTTGCTATGAATAAATGCCAAGCTATCAAAGAACCCATCACTTCGGTATCTCAGACCTCTCCCTCTCTCTACCCCGAGGGTTTTATAATTCGAAGAATTGCAGAATTATAGATTGGTACTTCCATCAATAGCTAATGGGTGGAATGTATTATACAATTCAATGGTGACATGAATGATGAGATAATGGCACTTCCAGCCCCGCAGCTTCCATAAATAGGATTATAATGTCATTGGCGTGAGGGGTGGTGGCGTGGGGCAGCCATGTTAGGATCCCATCTTGGAATGAGGCGCCGGCGGCAAGGAGGAGAATTGTGTTTGGCTAACTGTGTCCGGAAGCCATCTTTTATTCACCATCAATGGAAAATGGGGTCATCAGACCATAATGATGCTATAATGACCTCTGAAGGTTATAACTCTATCACAGATGGCTTGGAGAACAAAGACAATCACATTATGCATATGGATCTCCATCCATTGGCCATCAGAGCTGTATTAGAGATAATGTATGTTATATAATAGAAGGTTTTTTCATCTGTAAATCCATAATGATCTCTGTGATGAATATATACTTCTGGATCTCAGGATGGTAGAGGGAAAAAAAATGTGTTCGGCAGTTGTACATCCGCCAAACAAAATGGAAGGATTGCAGATAGTCATGGCCAACTCAAGAGGCTCTTTAGATTTAATAGCCAATTGTGTGTCTCTCATAATCTTTCCTTTCCTTTTTCCTTTTCCTTTTCCCATTTTCCCTTTCCTTGCCTTTGCCTTTTCCCTTTCCCCTTTCCTTGCCTTTGCCTTTCCTTCCTTTTCCTTTTTCCCTTTCTTTGCCTTTCCTTCCTTTTACCTTTCCCCTTTCCTTGCCTTTGCCTTTCCCCTTTCCCCTTTCCTTGCCTTTCTTTTCCCTTTCCCCTTTCCTTGCCTTTGCCTTTCCCCTTTCCTTGCCTTTGCCTTTCCTTCTTTTTCCCTTTTCCCTTTCCCCTTTCCCCTTTCCTTGCCTTTGCCTTTCCCCTTTTCCCTTTCCCCTTTCCTTGCCTTTGCCTTTCCCCTTTTCCCTTTCCCCTTTCCTTGCCTTTCCTTCCTTTTCCCTTTCCCCTTTCCTTGCCTTTCCTTCCTTTTCCCTTTCCCCTTTCCTTGCCTTTGCCTTTCCTTCTTTTTCCCTTTCCCCTTACCTTGTCTTTGCATTTCCTTCCTTTTCCCTTTCCTTCCCTTTGCCTTTCCTTCCATTCCACTTTCCCCTTTCCCTTTGCCTTTCCTTCCTTTCCACTTTCCCCTTTCCCTTTGCCTTTGCTTCCTTTTCCCTTCCCTTGCCTTTCCTTCTTTTTCCCTTTCCCCTTTCCCTGTCTTTGCATTTCCTTCCTTTTCCCTTTCCTTCCCTTTGCCTTTCCTTCCTTTCCACTTTCCCCTTTGCCTTTCCTTCCTTTTCACTTTCCCCTTTCTCCTTGTCTTGCCTTTGCCTTTCCTTCCTTTCCCCTTTCCCCTTTCCCTTTGCCTTTCCTTCCTTTCCCCTTTCCCCTTGCCTTTGCCTTTCCCCTTTCCTTTTCCCTTTCCCCTTGCTTTGCCTTTGCCTTTCCTTACTTTTCATTTTCCCCTTTCCCTTTGCCTTCCCTTTGCCTTTCCTTCCTTTTCCCTTTCCTTCTTCTTCCTTCCCACTATTTTTCTCCCCCTCCACTGCCTCTAGCCAGTGTAAATTGCCAGTGTAATGATCCTGAGACCTGACAACACTTACTTAGCCGGTTCCTGTCTCAGTGGACTGGGAGCTTCCATAAATATCCATCGACTGTACAACAATAAATACCTCTATCGGGCCGACCGTTTATTTGCTGCTGAAGCCCTAAACACAGGTATTTACTGGGAGCAAAACAAGAAAAGAAATAAATGATGGGCCTACAGCTCCCGTTGTTTGGACACCCATACGGTGGCGAAGAATGTTATGTGCCAATTAGATGATCTTACGATTGTTCTTTTGATTGGCATACGCATAGTGTGGATAGCGGCAGATGTGAACATACATCAAAAAATATCAACAATCTCTTCGGTCCCATTCTTGCCCACTCCTTGGGTAGACCTCCTATTTGCTGGAACCTACTTAGGAAGGATTGCCCAAATAGAATTAAGCCACTTTTTACCAATTTTCGTAAATACTTTCCAAGTTTGTCTCTAATGCATAGAAATCCTGGCAATCCATTATTTAATTTTGAGTTGAAACGAAATCTGAAAATAGTTATGGCATGCTAAGTGAAGGTCTGACTCCAGCTGAAAATAATGGAATACAGCCAGTTTACAAAGGAGTAGATTATTGCTGAAATGTTCACCCAGAAAAAAGCCATAAAGTCTTTTATTACAGGGAAATCTGAGCCAAAATATGGTGGAAAATTGGAAATGAAATAAATTGGTATACTAACAACATCACCGAGGCGTAGTGGTAATAGCTGCCACTTGTCCGTTGAAACCAGGGAGCCTATCAGTAGAGTAGGAGGCTGTACCAGCACCAGGGGTGCATCGTAAGGGACCCTTCCTGAATTGGGATTGGAGAACAGGCAAGGGTTTTTTTTTTTTTCCTCGTTCCTAGACTAAACGATTCTGTGCATGGCCTGGTAAACAGCTGAGTCCTCGTATAATGAGCTGTGTGGAAGGTCAGGAGGAAACCAGACGGGAATACAAAACTCTGGAACAGGAAACCAGGAACAATATCCCATTAGCGTGCAAAGGAAACGCTACTACAATGTTTTCGTTGAGTAGAGAAAGTGTGTGTGAAGGTTTATCTGAAGCGTCATGAACGTAGATCAATGGCTGTATACCCAACAGATTACAGGAGACCAAATTATATTTCATTTTTTGTTTGCCCATCTAGGGTTGCTTGGAAGAAGCTCACTTATATCCTAATGTATCATCCTCTGCTGGATCCAGCCCTCGTTATTGATGCTCTGCCAGTCATAAAGCACCTACAACTTAATTAACAATATCTGGGGCAGGGGCAGACTGACAACTCATGGGGCCCCCGGGCAATAGGGGATCATGGGGCCCCTGTGTCCTTGCCCAAACTCAGAAAAGCCTATGAAAAAGGTACCAGGGGCATCTCATGGGGCCCCCTGCTGACCCCTGGCCCTCGGGCAGTGCCCGAGTTTCCAAATGGTCAGTCAGCCCCTGATCTGGGGTCGTAGACAGGCAAATTCCTCATGAACGATGGACCACTCACCCTAAAGTCATGAGAGTCACCCTTTTTTTTTTTATCGCCTCTCACTCGGTCTCTTTGGATTCCCTTCCTTCACCAATCCTTTCACTTTATTGACAAGGTCAACCTTTCTCAACCTTTTCAACACTGAGGAACCCTTGAAATAACTTTACGGTGTCAGGGAACCCCTGCTAAAAACTACTATGTGTACAACTCATGATACAATAGTGTGAGGGTCATTGGGAAGAATGCTGCTCATACTTGTGGTCATTGGGAAGAATGCTGCTCATACTTGTGGTCAGTGGGAAGAATGCTCCTCACACTTAAGGTCATTGGGAAGATTTACCCCCTTACAGATAGCTTAAAAGATCAATGGAGTCAGTGTGAATTTAGTTGAGAGCCAGAACTTGCTCATTGTTCAAGGAACCCCTAGCAACCTCTGGAGGAATCCTAGGGTTCCATGTAATCCTGGTTGAGAAACCCTGGACTAGATGATGTGCCAGTCAAAGCAAAGTGAATGCTGCTGTCCTACAGGATAGTGACTCTAGTCAAGTAAGATGAAGAAAACTCAAACCAAACAAAGAGGCCATGTCTTTATCCAACAGTTACTTATATCCTAATGTATCATCCAGGGACGGACTGACAACTCATGGGGCCCCCGGGCAATAGGGGATCATGGGGCCCCTGTGTCCTTGCCCAAACTCAAAAAAGCCAATGATAAAGGTACCAGGGGCATCTCATGGGGCCCCCTACTGACCCCGGGCCCTCAATAGGGGATCACGGGGCCCCTGTGTCCTTGCCCAAACTCAAAAAAAGCCTATGAAAAAGGTACCAGGGGCATCTCATGGGGCCCCCTACTGGCCCCAGGCCCTCGGGCAGTGCCCGAGTTTCCAAATGTTCAGTCCGCCCCTGGTATCATCCTATGCTGGATCCAGCCCTCGTTATTGATGCTCTGCCAGTCATAAAGCACCTGAAGCTTAATTAACAATATCTGGGGTCGTAGACAGGCAAATTCCTCACGAACGATGGACAAAGAGAGACATCACTCACAAGGGTCACCCTTTTTTTTTTATCACCTCTAACTCGGTCTCTTTGGATTCCTTCACCAATCCTTTCACTTTATTGACAAGGTCAACCTTTCTCAACCTTTTCAACACTAGTTTAACCCTTCAGGGGGCACCATAAGGATTGACATGAAGGCCAACACAGGTATTTGTGGGCACTACAGAGTCCCTGAACTTCAGCAGTTAGCTTAGATACTTAGTTTAGTGAATAATGGGGGGTGGGATTTTGAATGAAGGTGGAGCTTAATCTCGATTTGGGCAGAAGTCAAGGTCCCATGTACAGCATAGTTTAGGCCTCCAGGGAGCACCATAAGGATTGACATGAAGGCCAACATATGTACTTGTAGGCACCACAAAGTCCCAGCAATGTTAGCTTAGAGACTAAGCTTATTGTCTAACAGGGGTGGGATTTTGCATCAAGGTGGGGCATAATTTCGACTTGAACAGAAGTCGAGGCCACATGTACAGCTTGGGCTAGGCTTTCAGGGGGCACCATAGGGATTGACATTAGGGCCAAAACAGGTACTTGTAGGTACCACAATGTCCCTGAATTTCAGCAAAGTTAGCTTTGAGACTTAGTTTAGTGACTAACAGGGGGTGAGGTTTTGCATCAAGATGGAGCATAGTCTCAGCTTGGGAGAAGTCAAGGCCACACGTACAGCCTGGGCTAGGCTTCTGGGGGGCACCACAGGGATTGAAGTCTAGGCCAACAAAGGTACTTGCAGGTTCCACAACATCGCTGAACTTCAGCAAAGTTAGCTTCCAAAGGGCACCACAGGGATTGAAGCCTAGGCCAACACAAGTACTTGTAGGTACCACAACATCCCTGAACTTCAGCAAAGCTAGCTTTGAGACTTAGCTTAGTGACTAACAGGGGGTGAGGTTTTGCATCAAGACGGAGCATAGTCTCAGCTTGGGAGAAGTCAAGGCCGCATGTACAGTCTGGTCTAGGCTTCCAGGGGGCACCACAGGGATTGAAGTCTAGGCCAACACAGGTAATTGTAGGTTCCACATCGTCCCTGAACTCCAGCAAAGTTAGCTTCCAAAGGGCACTACAGGGGTGGAAGTCTAGGCCAACACAGGTACTTGTAGGTACCAAAACGTCCCTGAACTTCTTCAAAGTTAGCTTCCAAAGGGCACCACAGGGACATGAAGGCCACCACAGGTATTTGAAGGCACCACAAAATCCCTGAACTTCGGTACTGCTAGCATAGAGACATTTTAATCCAGTTCACGTTTTTTTTTTCTAGAGCCTGGGCTAGTCTTCCAAAGGGCACCACAGAGATTGATGTTAGGGCCAACACAGGTACTTGTAGGTACCACAATGTCCCTGAACTCCAGCAAAGTTAGCTTCCAAAGGGCACCACAGGGATTGAAGTCTAGGCCAACACAGGTACTTGTAGGTACCACAACGTCCCTGAACTTCAGCAAAGTTAGCTTCCAAAGGGCACCAAAGGGACATGAAGGCCAACACAGGTATTTGAAGGCACCACAAAATCCCTGAACTTCGGTACTGCTAGCATAGAGACATTTTAAGCCAGTTCACGTTTTTTTTTCAAGAGCCTGGGCTAGTCTTCCAAAGGGCACGACAGAGATTGACATTAGGGCCAACACAGGTACTTGTAGGTACCACAACGTCCCTGAACTTCTTCAAAGTTAGCTTCCAAAGGGCACCACAGGGACATGAAGGCCAACACAGGTATTTGAAGGCACAACAAAATCCCTGAACTTCGGTACTGCTAGCATAGAGACATTTTAATCCAGTTCATGTTTTTTTTTCTCCTTCCTAGTTCTTAGTAAATGTCCATCAAGTTTAAATTCACCCGCTTACAGCTTGAAATCCCATTAATAACCGATCGTTTTTAAAGTGTTACCTGCTGTATGTTTGGAGGCTTTTCTCCGCAAGCATCTAAATGACATACCCATGTAGAACGCCTGTCCGCCTCGTCTCAGTATCCCTTGCGCATCAAAGAAGGACGTTTCTGAAAAGAGATGTCTTTTTTCGTCCATCTCCCCTCCACCGCTTGCAGCCCGGGCTCGTAATTGGGAAATTCTCAGTTGTTAATCTTAGGTAAGCAATTTTGTTCGAGTGATTATCGCAGTGGCATGAGGCGGGAGGCTGGAGGAGCTTGACAACGGATTGTCTGTAGAGAGAGCTGACCCCTTTTAACATGTAATTGTGGAACCGCTCGATTTTTTTTTTCATATATATATTTCGTTAGCTGATTGCACGCCGTCAGGCTTGCAAATACAAAATAGGAGAGCTCTTGTTTTTACGAATTTTAGAAACCGCGTCCTCGCGACACCCCTCTAAATCGCACGCAAGATTGTAACAGGCGGTTATATTTTATTAGGTAGGTGATTATATACGTCTGAAAATTGAGGTAAGCTCAAATGTTGATGTAAAGCAACAGCAAGGGAACTATTTGTCCTGTGAAATTGCACATACGTTGGTTCCGTGCAAAAATTCATTGTAGCTCCAGGTCGGATGTTCTTCGTTCATATTAACAGGTTGGTCAGAGACTTGGTCCAGTAAATGGTCCAGTGTAACTACAAGTCATAGGGTCCGAAAGCTAAATTTTCATGAGGTTCTTCTCCCACCCCATTCCACCCTTTGTCCTCTTTTTGGTTCTGTATGGGTGTGGTAATTCAAGACAATGCTAGTATGATGACTCACTTCTCCCCATGATTGGCACTGCAATGTGGAAGAGGTGTTAGCTTGTGAGCTCCCTGGTTGGACAGGGACTGTGGAAATTGCCCAGTGGTAACTGCAAAATATACGGCCAGGGGCGGACTGACAACTCATGGGGCCCCCGGGCAATAGGGGATCATGGGGCCCCCTGTGTCTTTGCCCAAACTCAAAAAAGCCTATGAAAAATGTACCAGGGGCATCTCATGGGGCCCCCTACTGACCCTGGGCCCTTGGGCAGGGCCCGAGTTTCCAAATGGTCAGTCCGCCCCTGTATACGGCCCACAGCAATTTTTTCACAAGGTTCTCAATCCACCTTTTGGCTCCTCTTTGAACCTCTATGGGCATGATCATCTAAGAGGATACTAGCACGATGGTTAACTTCTCCCCTTAATTGGCAGCGCAGTGTGCAAGAGGTGTTTGCTTCTGAGCTCCCTGGTTAGTCAGGGACTGTGTAAATGGTCCGGTGTAATTGCAACTCATAGGGTCCAAAAGCAACATTTTCATGATGTTCTCCCACCCCATTCCACCCTTTGGCCTCTCATTAAGTCTGTATAGGTATGGTAATTCAAGAAGATACCGTCATGACGATTAGCTTCTCCCATGGTTGACAGCACAACATGGAAGAGGTGTTAGCTTGTGGGCTCCCTGGTTGGTCAGGGACTGTGTTAATGATCCAGTGTTACTGCAAGTCACATGGTCCCATAGCAACATTTTCATAAGGTTCCTCTCCCATTCCAATCCACCTTTTGGCCTTTCTTTTAGTCTGTATGTGTATGGTAACCCAAGAGGATACAAGCATTATGATTAGCTTCTTGCCATGGTTGGTGGCACAATGTGGAATAGGTGTTAGCTTGTGAGCTATCTGGTTGGTCAGGGACTGTGTATATGGTCCAGTGTCACTGCAAGTCATAGAGTTATCAAGCAAAATTTTAATGAGGGTTCTCTCCAACCCCAATCCTACCCTTGGGCCGTTCTTTGAGTCTGTATGGATTTGGTAATTCAAGAGGATACTTTCATGATGATTAGCTTCTCCCCATGGTTGGCCACACAACGTGGAAGAGGTGTTAGCTTGTGAGCTATCTGGTTGGTCAGGGACTGTGTATATGGTCCAGATTCACTGAAAGTCATAGGGTTTCAAAGCAAAATTTTAATGAGGTTTCTCTTCCACCCTTTGGCCTTTCTTTGAGTCTGTATGGATTTGGTAACCCAAGAGGATACAAGCATTATGATTAGCTTCTCCCCATGGTTGGTAGCACAACGTGAAAGAGGTGTTAGCTTGCGAGCTATCTGATTGGTCAGGGACTGTGTATATGGTCCAGTGTCACTGCAAGTCATAGGGTTCAAAAGCAAAATTTTAATGAGGTTTTTATCCCACCCCAATCCCACCCTTTGGTCATTCAAGGGGATACTTGCATGGTGATTAGCTTCTCCCCATGGTTGGTGGCACAACGTGTCACGTACCTGGTGGTGGAGGCCAATGGAGAGAGGGCTTCCCTTGCGGCTAAGTTCCAGACTCCCCTGAGAGTGGGACAGCAGGAGTCAGGCCCAAAGTGGCACAGGTCGCCTGTAGGAGTGCTTGTTGGTGGTCCACCCAGGAGCACAGCTGATGCACTGAGATGAGGTCTTCAGACAGGTGGTGCCTGTGCGAGGTATACAAGCCCTTCCGGGGAACAGAGGATTACTGGATAGCAGGTTCAAAGCCAAGGTCTGGTACCGGGTAGAGATCAGAGCAGACGTAGTCAGATGGGATAGCCGAGGTCATACACAGAGGAGCAAGAGGGAATATCCGTTAGCCAAGCCGAGGTCAGGTCAGGTCAGGGTTTAAGCAGAGAAGACAGATCCGAGTCGGTAACAGGAAATCACAGATCACAGTAGCACAGGAACAAGGTACTGTGAAGCCAGAGATCAACCAGCACCTGAGAGTAGTGCAGGGCTTCCTTATAAAGGCCATTTGGTGCCAAATTTGAGCCGATGTGAACTTCTGCGGCCATGCAAGGTACTAGCAGGAATGCCAGGTCTCCTGCCGAGGATGGAGCCCTGACACAATGTGGAAGAGGTGTTAGCTTGTGAGCCCCCTGGTTGGTCAGGAACTGAGTAAATTGCACCACGTAACTGCAATATATAAGGTCCCATAGCAAAATGTTCATGAGGTCCTTCTCCCACCACCAGTCCACCCCTTGACCTCTCTTTGGGTGAACTGGCAGTATGCACTGATGACCTTCTTTGAAACCTAAACCTCCAGCCTTAGCAAATTTTTATTCTCAGACCATTGACGTGGGTTATCGTTGGCCTTGCCAGACCCCAACCGGTCCCAGAGCAGCCACCTGAACTGATCTGACCATACTCAAGCCCATGGGCATAACTAAACCATGGTTCAAATACGTATTTCTATTGATGTGCATCAAAAAGAGCTGTACGAAAAAAACCTCCATCCAACCGAAAGAAAGACGCCGAGAGTTCTCTTCAGCTCGTGTTTTTTTTTTTATAGCTAGCGGCCATATATAAATAACTGAGATTAGAGGTGAGCTGTAGAGAGGAACGTCTTGCTTTTCCATCACTTGTAATGGAGGCTTTGAAGTCCCTTCTGGCCAGTGAGGTTGTAATATGAAACGGATATGGAGGACCAGGGGGTCAGCTGTAGAAGGACACTCTCGGTGCGCGGTCCTATATGTAGCACCTGCGGTCGTGCGATGCCATAGGCGCTGTGAAACCCTAGAAGAGGTGCAAGACGCTTGAAAGGTGAAAAGATGGCTTTCTCCAGAATGGCCCGAGAAAATTGCTGGCAGCAACGATCAGCTCCTTGACCTTTCTTGGAGCGCGTCAGCGGCAGATTACGCGAAACTAAAAAAGACGCAGGACGTATATGCGGCGAGGTCCAATTCAGACACAAAATTAAAGGCGGCTTCAGCTGAACAGCTAAATACGCAGATAAAACACACCTATTGCTGAATATATGAACTCCGGGCAAATGGATGCAGCTTTGAATTCACTAATTCTTCATTACATGTATTTATATATATATATATATATATATATATTATTTTTATTTTTTTTATATATATTTTTTTTTAAATATATATATATTTTTTAATATATGTATATATATATATATTATTTTTTTTTATTTTATTTTATTTTTTTAATATATGTATACATATATATACATATATATATTTTTTTTTTATTATTGTTTTTTTAATATATATATATATATATATATATATATATATATATATATATATATATATATATAAGCAGTGTTAAGTATTTGAATTAGGTTTGGAAGAAAAATGTATCTGAAATAAATTTTAAAAATATTCTTCCCAAATATATTGACATATATTTGAAATGCTACAATTTTGGCCATATTCACTATATTTCAAAATATATTTCAATAACGAAAAAAAAAAAAAAAAAAAAATATATATATATATATATATATATATATATATATATACACACACACTATATATATACTATATACACTGCATGTTGAAATGCATTTTTTATTACAAAATATATGAAAAATATTTTTGGAAGTACATTTCAAATGTACTGTATGTCTTTAAAAATACAAATCTACATTTTTGGAATGCATTTACAAATTGATGTAAAAATATATGTTAAAATTACTTTTTTATATGTTAAAAAAAATTCTGAAGAATATATTTTAAAAAAATATATTTTTTAAAAATATATAAAAATTTTTTAAATATATTCTTCAGATTTTTTTAAACATAAAAAAAACTTCATTTTAACATATATTTTTACATAAATACAAATCTACATTTCTGAAATGCCTTTACAAACTGATGTAAAAATATATGCTAAAATGACTTTTTTTATATGCTAAAAAAAATTCTGAAGCATATATTTTTAAAAAATATATATTTTTTTAAATATACATTTTTTTAAATATATTCTTCAGATTTTTTTTAAACATATAAAAAAAAATCATTTTAACATATATTTTTACATAAATACAAATCTACATTTTTAAAATGCATTTACAAATATATGTAAAATTATATGTTAAAATGAATTTTTTTTATATGTTTAAAAAAAATCTGAAGAATATATTTAAAAAAATGTATATTTAAAAAAAATATTTTTTTTAAATATATTCTTCAGATTTTTTTTTAACATATAAAAAAGTCATTTTAACATATATTTTTACATACATTTGTAAATGCATTCCAAAAATGTAGATTTGTATTTTTAAAGACATACGGTATATTTGAAAATGTATTTTTAAAAATATTTTTCATATATGTTGTAATAAAAATGCATTTCAACATGCAGTGTGTATATATATATTTATTTATTTATTGAAATATATTTTGAAATACATTGAATACGGCCAAAATTGTAGCATTTCAAATATATGTCAATATATTTGGGAAGAATATTTTTATATTTTGAAGGGCCTGCACAGAGCCCTGACCTCAGCCCTACTGAACACTTGGTAATGAATTTGAACGTGGATCGTAAGCCAGGTCTTCTCATACAACATCAGTACCTGGCCTCATAAATGGTGGCAGCTCCCTAAAGACATGGTTTGACCAGGTTGGTGTGGAGGAACTGGAGTGGCCTACACAGAGCCCCTAACCCAGCTCTACTGAACACATTTGAAATGAATTGGAACGTTGATTGCAATCCAGGTCTTCTCATGCAACATCAGTACCTGGTCTCATAAATGGTGGCCTGCTCCGTAAAGACATGGTTTGACCAGGTTGATGTGGAGGAACTCAAGTGGCCTACACAGAGCCATGACCTCAACCCTACTGATGGGATGAATTGGAACGTTGATTGCAATCCAGATCTTCTCATACAACATCAGTACCTGGCCTTATAAATGGTGGCAGCTCCGTAAAGACATGGTTTGGCCAGGTTGGTGTTGAAGAACTGGAGTGGCCTACACAGAGCCCCTAACCCAGCTCTACTGAAGACCTTTGGAATGAATTGGAACGTAGATTGCAATCCAGGTCTTCTCATACAACATCAGTACCTGGTCTCATAAATGGTGGCCAGCTCCATAAAGACATGGTTTGACCAGGTTGTTATGGAGGAATTTGAGTGGTCTGACCTCAACCCTACTGAACACCTTTGGGATGAATTGGAAGGTTGCTCGCAATCTAGATCTTCTCATACAACATCAGTACCTGGTCTCATAAATGGTGACCAGCTCCCTAAAGACATGGTTTGACCAGGTTGGTGTGGAGGAACTGGAGTGGCCTGCACAGAGCCCCTAACCCAGCTCTACTGAACACCTTTGGAATGAATTGGAACGTTGATTGCAATCCAGGTCTTCTCATACAACATCAGTACCTGGCCTTATAAATAGTGGCAGCTCCGTAAAGACATGGTTTGACCAGGTTGTTGTGGAGGAACTCGAGTGGCCTACACAGAGCCCTGACCTCAACCCTACCGAACACCTTTGAGATGAATTGGAACACCAACTGTGAGCCAGGCCTCCTTCATCAGTGCCTGACCCCAAAATTGCTCTTTTGTTGAAATGATCACAAATTCCCCCAGACATAAGCAAACATCTTCTGGAAAGCCTTCCAGGAAGAGTGGAGGAGGTCCAAGAAGAGCCAACTCCATTTCAATTGCCGTGGTTTTAGAATAGGATGTTCAACCACCTCTCATGCAGCAGGTGTGACGGTAGGGGGGTCACAAATGTTTGGCCAGATCTTGTATTTCAACATTGTGCTGCTAACCGGTTCATGTGATTTAGGATGGCCAGTTGGTGGTTCTTCTGGAAGGTGGCCTTGGTTGGCGGTGTTAGCATCCTACAGAGGCCCAGGCCAATGAACAATTTCATTCTGGCTCGGTATCGGCTTTCATTTTGCCAACGAAGACCTTCTTGAAAGCAGGACGCCATATTACAGAACGATCTAGGAAATATATGTACTTCGCGTCGTTTTAATTTTTTCGGCTCGTGTCGCGGGTCCATAAATGAGCCCATTAAACTTGTAACTTTGGCTATTTAGCGCCGATAAACCCTCCGCTCATATTAAATGAAATTCATCATCGGAAAGAGGATTACTCTCACCAGCTAAGCGCCGCGTACCATTATCGTTTTCATTTTTCAAGGAAAGGGTCCAAAATTAAAAAAATCCTTGATTAAAATTCTTCATGAGCAAAAAAGCAGGCCGAGTTCCTCCACAGTGATGCAATTTGGTGCCGAAAACTGTGACACTCTTGGCTGTGACCTAACGGAGGGTTCAAGGGACTTTTTTGTTACTTGCTTGTGCGCGGAATGGCTTTTATGTAAGATAACAGTCCGTTTAAATGCGCCAACTCAGAAATTAAAGGGGACTTGTAATATTTTCTTTTTCTTGTAATATTTTTTTTCTTGTAATATTTTTTTTCTTGTAATATTTTCTTTTCTTGTAATATTTTCTTTTTCTTGTAATTTTTTTTTTCTTATAATTTTTTTTTCTTGTAATATTTTTTTCTCTTGTAATATTTTTTTCTCTTGTAATATTTTCTTTTTCATGTAATGTTTTCTTTTTCTTGTAATATTTTTTTTTCTAATAATTTTTTTTCTTGTAATATTTTCTTTTTCTTGTAATATTTTTTTCTCTTGTAATATTTTCTTTTTCTTGTAATTTTTTGTTTTCTTGTAATATTTTCTTTTTCTTGTAATATTTTTTTCTCTTGTAATATTTTTTTTTCATGTAATGTTTTCTTTTTCTTGTAATATTTTTTTTTCTAATAATTTTTTTTCTTGTAATATTTTCTTTTTCTTGTAATATTTTTTTCTCTTGTAATATTTTCTTTTTCTTGTAATTTTTTGTTTTCTTGTAATATTTTCTTTTTCTTGTAATATTTTTTTCTCTTGTAATATTTTTTTTTCTTGTAATATTTTTTTTTCCTTGTAATATTTTATTTCTTGTAATTTTCTTTTTCTTGTAATATTTTATTTTTCTTGTAATATTCTCTTTGATAACTGCGTGATTATCATACAAGATAAGAGTTGCAACCACATCACAAAAAGGCAAGATTGATAAGTATTAATTCTTGATAAAAAAAATTTCTGTAAAATTTTATAATAAATAAAATAATAAAATACGGAGAGTAAGATCTTACGAAGCACCCCTTTTCATAAGAGGGGTGAGACCAAACCACCAAATGGACCAAAAAAAAAAAGTTACACCCAGACTTCAAAGCAAATATAGTAAAAAAAATAATAATTTATGGACAAAAGCTTTGGGCATTAAACGTGGAAAACGTCTTTATTAATATTATATAAAAATCGAATTCGTATTATTTATTCATTTTTATTTATTGCAGGTACTTATATAGCTCCGTCAATTTACGCAGTGCTTTACATATTTATTTATTTATTTATTTATCGAGTTTATATAGCGCCAAAGGGTTTGCTCAGCGCTGTACAATAGAGGGGGGACAATACATGAAACAGTACAGTAACATCAAACAGCACACAAGGGGTAAGAGGGCCCTACTCTTTCGAGCTTACAATCTAGGAGGGAGGGGGTAGAGGTACAGGAGGAAATGGCTGTGGGGGATGGAGTGGAAGGAGGAGGGAAGGGCAGCGGCTGTTAGGTGAGGGTGGGGTAGGCTTCCCTGAAGAGGTGGGTTTTCAGGGAGCGCCTGAAGGTGAGGAGGGAAGGTGACAGCCTGATGGGTTGGGGTAGTGAGTTCCAGAGGATGGGGGAGGACCTGGAGAAGTCTTGCAGTCGTGCGTGGGAGGAGGAGACCAGGGAGCAAGATAGAAGGAGGTCCTGTGAAGAGCGAAGGGTACGGGTAGGGTGGTATCTGGGAATCAGGTCGGTGAGGTAGTTAGGGGCAGTGTTGTGAATGGCTTTATAGGTCAGAGTGAGCAGTTTGAATTTAATGCGTTGGGCAATGGGGAGCCAGTGGAGGGAGAGGCAGAGGGGGGTGGCAGAGGTGGAGCGGGTGGTGAGGTGGATGAGTCTGGCAGCTGAGTTCAGGATGGTCTGAAGCGGGGTGAGTTTGCACTGGGGTAGGCCGGTGAGGAGGGAGTTGCAGTAGTCAAGGCGTGAGATAATCAGGGAGTGAACGAGTAGTTTAGTGGTGTCTGGGGTAAGGAAGGAGCGTATCTTGGAGATGTTCCGGAGGTGGAGCCTGCATGAGTTTGTGAGAGATTTGATATGAGGTTGAAAGGAAAGGTTTGAGTCCAGAATGACGCCAAGGACCTTGGCTTGCGGGGCGGGATTGATGGTGGTGTTGTTGGTAGTGATGGAAAGGATGGGGGGGGGGGCACGGGAAGGGGGAAAGACGAGAAGCTCGGTTTTGGAGAGGTTGAGTTTGAGGAAATGGAGCGACATCCAGTCAGAGATGTCGTTTAGGAGGTGAGTGATGCGGGCGGAGAATGTGGGGGTGAGGTGAGGGGTGGATAGGTAGATTTGAGTATCATCAGCATAGAGGTGGTAGTTGAAGCCGTGGGAGTGTATGAGTTTGCCAAGGGAGGAGGTGTAGATGGAGAAGAGAAGGGGTCCAAGGACAGAGCCCTGGGGGACCCCAACAGAGAGGGGGAGGGAAGAGGAGGTGGCGCCGTTGTAGCAAACGCTGAAGGAGCGTTGGGATAGGTAGGAGGAGAACCAGGAGAGAGCGGTGTCTCTGATGCCAAGGGAGAGTAGTTTATTAAGGAGGAGGGGGTGGTCGACTGTGTCAAAGGCCGCAGAGAGGTCTAGGAGAAGGAGGACAGAGTAGTCGCCTTTGGCTTTGGCGGTTAGTAGATCGTTGGTGATTTTGAGGAGGGCAGTTTCGGTGGAGTGTAGGGGACGGAAGCCGGACTGTAGTGGGTCAAGGAGGTTGTTGTCAGTTAGGTGGGCGCTTAGGCGATCGTAGACCAAGCGCTCAAGGAGCTTGGACGTGAGTGGCAGTAGGGAAATTGGTCTGAGGTTGTTGAGGTCAGTGGAGTCCAGGGAGGGCTTTTTGAGTATGGGGGTGATGTGCGCATGTTTTAGGGGGGAGGGGAAGACGCCAGTAGCGAGGGAGAGATTGAAGATGTGGGTAAGGGAGCGGATGAGGGAAGAGGGGGGTGACCGGAGGAGTTGAGAGGGGATAGGGTCCAGGGGGCAGGTAGTGAGGCGGGCTTCTGAGAAGACTCTGGTGACTTCCTCAGTGGTAGTAGGGCTGAAGGAGTGCAGTGATGGGGGGGTTACGGTAGGCAGGGCCTTGGGTGTGGTGGGGGGCAGTGCCGTTGCAAGGTCAGAGGAGGGGAGAGATGAGAGGGTGATGGAAGGGGAGAGGCTAGATGGGGAGGTAGACTGCAAGTTGACTATGTCCTTGCGGATTGCGTCAATCTTGCTATGGAGATGAGTGGCAATCTCGTGGGCGGTAAGTGAGGTACTGAGTGGAGGAGGGGGGGGAGAGAGCAGGGAGTTGAAGGTGGAGAAGAGTCGGCGAGGGCAGTTAGAGAGGGTGTTGATCAGGTCAACGAAGTAGGCCTGCTTGGCGGCGTGGAGGGAGGAGGTGTAGGTGAGGAAGGCAGATTTGTAGAGGGAGAATGCATGAGGGGACCTGGTTTTGCGCCATAGTCTCTCCAGCGCACGACTGCGACGTTTGAGGCATTTAGTGTGGTCGTTCTGCCATGGTTGGAGCGGTCTGGGTTTGATGTTGCGTGTGGTTAGGGGTGCCAGAGAGTCTAGGGTGGCTGATAGTGACTCGTTGTACGCGGTGGTGGCTAGGTCAGGACATGACAGTGGAAGGATGCTGTCGTGCAAGCGGTCGGCAGCCGAGTGGAAGGGGGCCGGGTGCAGGTTGCGGAGGTTGCGGCTGGTGATGGTTTGGCGCACTGGGGGGGGGGAGTTAGGGGAAGGGGAGATGGAGAACGTGAGGAGGTGGTGGTCGGAGAGAGGGAAGGGGGTGTTAGTGAAGTGGTTAAGGGTACAGAGGTGGGAGAAGACGAGGTCCAGGGTGTTCCCATTGATGTGGGTGGAGGATTGAGTGTGTTGTGTGAGCGCGAAGGAGGTGGTTAAGTGGAGGAGTCGAGAGGTAGCTGGGGTGTTGTCGTTGATGGGGATGTTGAAGTCCCCGAGGATGATGGTCGGTAGCTCAGAGGAGAGGAAGAAGGGAAGCCAGGCGGCGAAGTCATCCAGGAAGCGGGCTATGGATCCGGGGGGCCTGTAGATCACTGCGATCCTTAAGGGGGTGGGTGAGAAGAGCCGGATGCAGTGAGCCTCGAAGGAGGAGAAGGTTAGGGAGGGGGGGTTAGGGAGGACCTGGAAGGTGCTCAGCGGTGATAGGAGCAGGCCGACACCACCACCTTTGTGACCGCTCAGTCTTGGTGAATGGGACCAGATGAGACCTCCATGAGAGAGTGCCGCAGGGGAGGTAGAGTCGGTGGCCTGTACCCAGGTTTCGGTGATGGCTAGGAGGTTGAGGGAGCGGGAGATGAAGAGGTCATGGATGGCAGTTAGTTTGTTGCAAACCGAGCGGGCGTTCAGAAGTGCAACCGAGAGAGGGGGGATGGATGTGGGGAGGAGGTGCACAGGTATGAGGTTGAGGGGGTTGCGGCGGCTGGCGGGAGCAGGGGGGTCCCTGGAGGGGGGGAGAGGTGGTGAGGGGCCAGGGTTCGGGGAGATGTCCCCAGCGGATAGGAGAAGGAGAAGGGTGAGGAGGGTGGCATGGGAATATATATTGTACATTCACATCAGTCCCTAACCCTCAAGGGGCGTACAATCTAAGGTCCGTATCCTACATTCATACATGTATTATTATTAATATTATTAATAATAATAATAATATTATTATTATTATTATTATTATACAGGATTTATATAGTGCACAAATTTTGCGCAGTGTTTTACAAAATATACATACTAGAGCCAATTTAGACAGGAGCCAATTAACCTACCAGCATGTCTTATTATTATAACTTTATTATACAAATGTATTGCAAAAAAATTCTCAGTCATTATATTGTCAGGAGTGCCTATTTTAACTATTTTTTTATTTTAGTAAAAAAAAAAACTATATTATATTTTTATTAAAAAAAATTTAAATAAGAACAAAATATATTAATACCTTAGTTTTAAAAAATCCTATTTTAATAAAAAAAAATTTAATTTAAAAAACAATTCTGATATTGTAATTAAAAAAAACTATTGTAATATTTTAATTTAAAAAAAACTACTTAAAAACGGTAATAAAAAATAAACTATTTTAACTATTTCTATTAAAAAAACTATTGTAATATTTTATTTTACAAAAAATAAACTATTTTAATATTTTATTTATAAAATACTTTTCTCTCTTATTTTTCAGATCTGAAGTTTTCATCGGACCCCATATATCTGTCAACTGAACATAGTAGTAAGGTAATATTATTTACATTGTTACTTATATACTTGGAGTAGCTTGAAATGAAATTTTCTAAGATGTCTTTTTAAAAAAAAAAATAATATAGTCCTGCAATGTTGTCAAGCTCCTCCCGCTAGGAACTTCCAGCTCAAAAGCATTTTTCAACCATTTTTAAAAAATAATATAGTCCTGCAATGTTGTCAAGCTCCTCCCCCTAGGAACTTCCAGCTCAAAAGCATTTTTTGACACAGTTTTAATAAATAATATAGTCCTGCAATGTTGTCAAGCTCCTCCCCCTAGGAACTTCCAGCTCAAAAGTATTTTTCAACCATTTTTAAGAAATAATATAGTCTTGCAATGTTGTCAAGCTCCTCCCCCTAGGAACTTCCAGCTCAAAAGCATTTTTTGACACAGTTTTAAAAAATAATATAGTCCTGCAATGTTGTCAAGCTCCTCCCCCTAGGAACTTTCAGCTCAAAAGCATTTTTTGACACAGTTTTTAAAAAATAATATAGTCCTGCAATGTTGTCAAGCTCCTCCCCCTAGGAACTTTCAGCTCAAAAGCATTTTTTGACACAGTTTTTAAAAAATAATATAGTCCTGCAATGTTGTCAAGCTCCTCCCCCTAGGAACTTTCAGCTCAAAAGCATTTTTTGACACAGTTTTTAAAAAATAATATAGTCCTGCAATGTTGTCAAACTCCTCCCCCTAGGAACCTCCAGCTCAAAAGCATTTTGTGACACAGTTTTAAAAAATAATATAGTCCTGCAATGTTGTCAAGCTCCTCCCCCTAGGAACTTTCAGCTCAAAAGCATTTTTTGACACAGTTTTTAAAAAATAATATAGTCCTGCAATGTTGTCAAACTCCTCCCCCTAGGAACTTCCAGCTCAAAAACATTTTTTGACACAGTTTTTAAAAAATAATATAGTCCTGCAATGTTGTCAAGCTCCTCCCCCTAGGAACTTCCAGCTCAAAAGCATTTTTTGACACAGTTTTAAAAAATAATATAGTCCTGCAATGTTGTCAAGCTCCTCCCCCTAGGAACTTCCAGCTCAAAAGCATTTTTTGACACAGTTTTAAAAAATAATATAGTCCTGCAATGTTGTCAAGCTCCTCACCCTAAGAACTTCCAGCTCAAAAGCATTTTTTGACACAGTTTTTAAAAAATAATATAGTCCTGCAATGTTGTCAAGCTCCTCCCCCTAGGAACTTCCAGCTCAAAAGCATTTTTTGACACAGTTTTAAAAAATAATATAGTCCTGCAATGTTGTCAAGCTCCTCCCCCTAAGAACTTCCAGCTCAAAAGCATTTTTTGACACAGTTTTTAAAAAATAATATAGTCCTGCAATGTTGTCAAGCTCCTCCCCCTAGGAACTTCCAGCTCAAAAGCATTTTTTGACACATTTCAGTCAATTTTTTTGCTTGATAATATCTAGTGCTAGCATGGCTATAAATGTTTGCAAATTAAAATTTCAATTATTGCATATGGTGGAAAATAAAAATTACTGATAATAAAATTTAGCATAAGCCCAGTCATCGGTGCTTTGCCTTAAGACAGTTACGCCGCCACTAAGAGGGTGGGGCATGACAACATTGTAAACAGTTGGTATGTGGAAATATTTAGAAAAAAAATATTTAAAAAAATATTTAAAAAAAATAAAAATATATAATATTTAAACCAAATTTAAAAAAAAATAAAAAAAATATTTAAAAAAAATATATACTATTTTTTAAAAAAATTTAAAAAAAATTAAAAAATATATATATTTAAAAAAGTAAAAAAAAATAAAAAAAATTAAATTATAATATTTAAAAAAAATAAAAACAAAAAAAATATTTAAAAAAAATATTTAAAAAATAAAAACCAGAGCAAGAGAAGGCAGCTGCCAAACGTTAATTTTTACAAAAATTATACCCAGGGTCCAATAAACACGATCCCCTGCGCTGGACGCGGCAAAACGAATGTAACGCTTGATGGCTACTGCGCCTTTAAGAAGCCGCACTTCGAGGCTTTTCAATTTCGTTCTGTGAAAAAAAAAAAAAAAAAAAACCTGTTCGCCGCAGGAATATTCCTCTGGAAAGAGAAAGACGAATGACTCGGCTTAATGAGAAGTGATGGGTCGGCTCAGCTGACGCTACGGAGGTCACAAACTCGGTGTTTGGGCTCGGCGGCTCCGCTAATAAAGCACAAAACACAGCTTTTTCCAATAAAAATGGACGTCCGCGGCCTTGATAAATCGCGCTCATCTGTATTCATGGCCGCTACATAAAAAGCCGAACAAATCCTGAGGACGATAGATGCGGAATACTTAAAGACGAATAATTCAGAGTCTGTGAAATGGTTTTTTTTTTTTTTTTTTTTTTTTTTTTTACTCGACTGAATTTCAGGGTCATTTCCTTTTTCTGTCTTCAAGAGGGGCTTGCATTATAATCGCATTTAAAATAAAGTTCCTGATAGGTGAGGTTCGGGTCGTGTTGAATGGTCTATACATGACCTGAACCCTCTGTGCCGAGTATATTCTGGAATGGCCACATGTTATTACCTCCACTGATAGAGATCACTTCCTGGTTTGACATGTCCTTCAGGGCCTCTGAGGCCACCTGAGACCTCCTAGATATAAAAATTATATAAAAATATCTCATAAAAAAGGTACAAGTTCCAATAACTGGTCTATACATGACCTGAATCCCCTGTGCCGAGTATATTCTGGAATGGTCACATATTTATTACCTGCACTGATAGAGATCACTTCCTGGTTTAACATGTTCTTCACAGTCTCTGAGGCCTCCTGAGACCTTCTAGATACAAAAATATATAAAAAATATCTCATAAAAGGGGTTCAAGTTCCAATAACTGGTCTATACATGACCTGAATCCCCTGTGCCGAGTATATTCTGGAATGGTCACATTTTATTATCTGCACTGATAGAAATCACTTCCTGGTTTGACATGTCCTTCACGGCCTCTGAGGCCTCCTAGATATTAAAGTATCTAAAAAATATCTCCTAGAAGAGGTACAAGTTCCAATAACTGGTCTATACATGACCTGAATCCCCTGTGTAGAGTAAATTCTGGAATGGCCACGTTATTACCTGCACTGATAGAGATCACTTCCTGGTTTGACATGTCCTTCACGGCCTCTGAGGCCTCCTGAGACCTCCTAGATATAAAAATATCTCACAAAAGAGGTACACCTTCCCATAACTAGTCTATACATGACCTGAATCCCCTGTGCCGAGTATATTCTGGAATGGTCAAATTTTGTTACCTGCACTGATAGAGATCACTTCCTGGTTTTTACATGTCCTTCACGGCCTCTGAGACCACCTGAGACCTCCTAGATATAAAAATTATATAAAAATATCTCATAAGAGGTTCAAGTTCCAGTAACTGGTCTATACATGACCTGAATCCCCTGTGTAGAGTATATTCTGGAATGGCCACATTTTATTACCTGCACTGATGGAGATCACTTCCTGGTTTGACATGTCCTTCACGGCCTCTGAGGCCTCCTGAGACCTCCTAAATATAAAAATATCTCATAGAAGAGGTACACCTTCCAGTAACTGATCTATACATGACCTGAATCCCCTGTGCAGAGTATATTCTGGAATGGCCACATTTTGTTACCTCCACTGATAGAAATTACTTCCTGGTTTGACATGTCCTTCACTGGCTCTGAGGCCTCTTGAGACCTCCTAGACATGTGGCTGGGGAGGAGCAGACCAGGACGTTAGGGCTGCCACTGCATTTGATATTAAGGCTTGCTGATTTGCAGTCAGCAACAGACTGGGCATGGCCCAGCTCTTTGCACCAGGACTAATAGCTGCTAATCATTGGTCAACTGGACTTGAAGGACATTTTGTAGCTTCTCCAAGCCACTTGTTCAATTCATTTATGTCCAGATATCAGAACTATCTGATAGAAGAGGCACAAGTTCCACAAACTGGTCTAAACACGAATCCCTGGTGTAGAGTATATTCTGGGATGGCCACATTTTTTTTATCTGTACCAATCGATTCTTGGTTTCATGCATCTTTCACTGTCTCTGAGGCCTCCTGAGACCTTCCAGATATGTGGCTATGGAGGAGCAGATCATGGAGTCAGGGTTGTTATTGCCTGTTAGCATTGAGTCTTGCCGAGTTACATTCACCATAGACTGGGCATGGCCAAGATCTTTGCACCAGGGATAATAGCAGGTAATCATTTGCCAACTGGACTTGAAGGACTATTTGTAGCTTCTCCAAGCCACTTGTTCAATTCATTTATGTCCAGATATCAGAAATATCTGATAGAAGAGGTAAAAGTTCCACAAACTGGTCTAAACATGAATCTCTGGTGTAGAATATATTCTGGGATGTCCACATTTTTTTTATCTGTACCAGGCTATTCTTGGTTTCATGTGTCTTTCACTGTCACTGAGGCCTCCTGAGACCTTCCAGATATGTGGAGGAGCAGATCACGGAGTCAAGGTTCTTATTGCATGTTACCATTGAGTCTTGCCGAGTTACATTCACCATAGACTGGGCATGGCCAAGATCTTTGCACCAGGACTAATAGCAGGTAATCATTTGCCAACTGGACTTGAAGGACATTTTGTAGCTTCTACAAGCCACTTGATCAATTCATTTATGTCCAGAAATCAGAAATATCTGATAGAAGAGGTACAAGTTCCACAAACTGGTCTAAACATGAATCCCTGGTGTAGAGTATATTCTGGGATGGCCACATGTTTTCTATCTGTACCAATCGGTTCTTGGTTTCATGTGTCTTTTACTGTCTCTGAAGCCTCCTGAGACCTTCCAGATATGTGGCTGTGGAGGAGCAGACCACGGAGCCAGGGTTGTTATTGCTTGTTAGCATTGAGTCTTGCCAAGTTACAGTCACCATAGACTGGGCATGGCCACATTTTTGCATCTGTACCAATCGGTTCTTGGTTTCATGTGTCTTTCACTGTCTCTGAGGCCTCCTGAGACCTTCCAGATATGTGGCTGTGGAGGAGCAGATCACAGAGCTAGGGTTGTTATTGTGTGTTAGCATTGAGTCTTGCCGAGCTAGAGTCACCATAGACTGGGCATGGCCAAGCTCTTTGCACCAGGACTAATAGCAGGTAATCATTTGCCAACTGGAGTTGAAGGACTATTTGTAGCTTCTCCATGCCTTTTGATCAATTCATTTATGTCCAGATATCAGAAATATCTGATAGAAGAGGTTCAAGTTCCACAAACTGGTCTAAACAAGAATCCCTGGTGTAGAGTATATTCTGGGATGGCCACATGTTTTTTATCTGTACCAATCGATTCTTGGTTTCATGTGTCTTTCACTGTCTCTGAGGCCTCCTGAGACCTTCCAGATATGTGGCTGTGGAGGAGCAGATCACGGAGTCAGGGTTGTTAGTGTGTGTTAGCATTGAGTCTTGCCGAGTTACAGTCACCATAGACTGGGCATGGCCAAGATCTTTGCACCAGGACTAATAGCTGGTAACCATTGGCCAACTGGACTTGAAGGTCAATTTGTAGCTTCTCCATTCTGCGATGGCTACATTTTTGCATCTGTACCAATCGATTCTTGGTTTCATGTGTCTTTCACTGTCTCTGAGGCCTCCTGAGACCTTGAGTCATTGAGTCTTGCCGAGTTACAGTCACCATAGACTGGGCATGGCCGAGATCTTTGCACCAGGACTAATAGCCGGTAATCATTAGCCACATCCAGTTGGACGTGTTCCATCATTTTCAAGACGTTTCAGTTCTCAGAAATGTCAGGAACATACCCCAATATTGACATTCACCTTCATCCAACCACCATGGAATCTGTCAAGGGAGATGTTATTTGCCCAAGAACGAGATGGGTGGTGTGAAAGTTGTGGAACCCTCTGATTCTAGTTGCCAACTGCATGGGTGTTAATCCTTTAAGTCCCACGTCCGACAATGTGAATTATTGCCAAATCGTAAGTGTAGACCACTCGAAAGACATGAGAGATGTTGTGGAAGGCCCCCCCTACCTCTGCTCAGGGATGATGGTTCCATTTTGATGTAGATGGTCTCGCGCATGCCTCTTCAGAACCAGTTGTCCTCTCCTAAGTAAGTACCTCCCTGTCCTCGAGAGAATGTCCCTTTTCCTTAAGGTGTAAAAAGACCTCCTGACCTGGAGATTTTGTCCTCCTACATTGCCCATTCCTCTTCCGTAGCGCCGGGGGGTGTGAAGTTGGGCAGTGGAACAACGTAAGGAGCGGTGAAGGACGTCTACGTCTACCTATGCAACAATCCAGCAGGGCTTCAGCCAGGACTGGGATAGGCAGTGGTCAACGGGTCCCATGGTTGACTACGGGACCTCCAGCACACCAATCAGAAACCTGAGGAACGTGGAAATCGGGTTTCCATCTACTCTACCTTTCTTGCAGAACCTTAAATGTCATTTTGGGAGATGGGGGTGCAACACGGACACCCAACTCATAACCAAGACCACCCGTAACCAACTCTATCAGTTTCGGGAGGACCGGCCCTTTCACGGTGCTGGTAGAGAAGAAAAGCCTTGACTGTGCGGCGGTGTCAGAGATTGGTTGAGGTGTACGGTTACGTATGATGTATAATAAATAGGCTGCTATTGTCTCTCGGCCGTCTTTGTCTGGGACCTCGGAGCAGACCGCAGTCCACTGAAAGCCGAATATCAGTCCTGAGCGAGGAGGACATTGTCTGCTGAGCACACACAATGGCGTCCTGATGACAACAGACCCAAATAATAATACTCCGTTATAAAGGGTCATTATTAGACACAGAACAATGGAAGGGACGCTCGCCGGTCTACGAGACTTTGCCGCAACAACACACCACCAGTAAAAAAATAAATTAAAATAAAAAAATCAAAAAAATCTAGATCACGGGAATGTACAAATTCTGGGCAGACCAAGTCCTACTTGTAAACTGAATGTAGGACCCCAGAGATGCAACCACTAAGCCCCTGGAGTGCATGACAGAAGAAATTCAGCTAAAATTCTGCCGGAGACTTTTATCAACTATATGAAGCCTGCAGAAGTTATCTAAAACGAACAAAAATTATCTAGATTACAAAAAAAAAAAAAATGTAAACCTAACAAAAAAAATTCCAAACAAATAAAGTGATCTGAAACAAAAATAATAAAGAAAATCTAAAACTGAAAAAAATACCGAAAGCAAAAAAAAAAAAACAAAAAAAATCTAAAGCTAACAATAAAAAAACAAAAGAAAAAAAAATATCTAAACTAAAAATAAAAAAACTTTAAAAACTAAAAAAAATTATCTGAAGCTAAAAAAAAAAATTTTAGAAAAAAAAAGATTTAACATTTTAAAAAAGTTCTAAAAAATGATCTAAAAAAAAAAAAAAGATTTAAAACTGTAAAAGGATCTAAAACTAAGAAAATACTAAGGAAACTAAGAAATAAATGATCTAAATCTAAAGTTAAAAATCTAAAACTAAAAAAAAAAAATATGGTCTAAAACTATTGCTGGCTATACACTATACAATTTTCTGGCCAATTTCTGCCTAATTTCTAGTGTTGTTATGTTTGACCTCCTATTATATGGTTTTTCGTAAATCTAAACCAAAAATCTCAAGAAAATTGTATAATGTATGGCCAGCCTAAGTTGTTAAAAATATGATCTAGAACTAAAAAAAAAAAATCTAAGAAAAAACTAAGAAAATTAAGAAACAAATGATCTAAATCTAAAGTAAAAAAAAATCTAAAACTAAAAAAAAAAAATATGGTTGTTAAAAAATATGTTGTTAAAAATATGATCTAGAATTAAAAAAAAATTCTAAATGCAAAAAAAAAAAATCTATATCTTAAAAAAATAAACTAAAAATAAAAATCTAATACTAACAAAAAAATCAAAAAAAATTTTTTTTATATAAAACTAACAAATAGATCTAAAACTAAAAAACTTTATTCAAAACTAAAAAAAGAAAATCTAAAAGTAAAAGAAATGATTTAAAACAAAAAAAAATCTAAAACTAAGAAAAAAAGGTCTAAAACTAAAGAAAATCTAAAACTAAAAAGAAAAAAAAATATCTTAAACTGTGCTGTAAAAAAAATCTAAAAAAAAATAAAAATCTGAACTAAAAAAAATTTAAAACTAAAAACAAAAAAGGATCTAAAACTAAAGAGAGAGAAAAAAAAGATCATAAACTATGTTGTAAAAAAATCTGATCTAAAAAAAAAATCTAAAACCAAAAAAAAAATCTATATCTTAAAAAAATAAACTAAAAATAAAAATCTAATACTAACAAAAAAATCTAAAACTTTTTTTTTTAATATAAAACTAACAAATAGATCTAAAACTAAAAAATTTTATTCAAAACTAAAAAAAGAAAATCTAAAAGTAATAAAAATTATTTAAAACAAAAAAAAATCTAAAACTAAGAAAAAAAGGTCTAAAACTAAAGAAAATCTAAAACTAAAAAGAAAAAAAAAATATCTAAAAAAAAAAAAAAATCTGAAACTAAAAAAAATCTAAAACTAAAAAAAAAAAAGGATCTAAAATTAAAGAGAGAGAGAAAAAAAAAAAGATCTTAAGCTATGTTGTAAAAAAAATCTAAAACCCAAAAAAATCTAAAAAATAAAAAAATTATAATAAAAAAAAGATCTAAAACGTAAAATAAATAATCTAAATAATAAAAAAAAATCTAAAATATTTATAAGAAGGGTATATTATTTTAAAGTTTCTCTAAAGTTAAACTTTTTATTTTCGATACAATAAGTTGTCACCAAAACAAGCGCCCCCCCCCCCCCCCCCTTCCCCATTGGAAGATTTCCCCTCTTTTCCTGTTATGTCAAAATTTTGGATTTTCCATCACGTTTGGTGCCAAGACCGATAGAAAGGGTAAAAACATGTCCACCCCCCCGAGAACAAAACATTTAATATATATTCAAGTCTTCAGATGTGGCGGCTGCATTAGTTTTCCTTTGTCAAGGTTTTTTTTTTTAAATTTTATTTTCACTTCCTGTCTTGGGGTGACAACGCTCGCTGTACTGTGTCTATGGAGGAGCAGGACAAGACTACAGAACACCTCCCCCATCTTTTCCTCCATGCAGCACAGGAAGTTGGGGTTTCTGGCAGGATCGACAGGTATAAAAACGATTTCAGGGGTATATTTACGGGTCCAAAAGGGTCCCAAAAAGAGTTCCGTACGCTTTGATCTCACAGTAAAAAAAACTATCGGGGGGTTAAACTTCTCCCCACTTTGTCTGAAATGAAAATGTTGTTTCTGCGATGGCGGCACGCGTGGCTGCGATGTGACTGCGGCGTTGAGACCGCATGAGGGAAATGCTGTTTATTCCTCCTGGGCCCGAGCGGCCGCTGGCGGTGTCACGGGGAGCTGCCGGGTGATTCAATCAACTGAGAGTCGCAGGGGGGGCAGGGAGGGGCGCCTGAAACCTACAATGTGACTTTGTTACTTATACAGTTTGTGCTTCAGGTCATGTGTGAGTGTAACCCGTCCAGATATTTACTCAGCACAGGGATGGTGGGAACCCCTCATAATGGGCACAGCGGGTGTACAGACCCGGGAACTCAGCACAGGGAGGGTGGGAACCCCTCATAACAGGCACAGCGGGTGTACAGACCCGGGAACTCAGCATAGGGATGGTGGGAACCCCTCATAATGGGCACGGCGGGTGTACAGACCCGGGAACTCAGCACAGGGATGGTGGGAACCCCTCATAATGGGCACGGCGGGTGTACAGACCCGGGAACTCAGCACAGGGATGGTGGGAACCCCTCATAATGGGCGCAGCGGGTGAACAGACCCGGGAACCCAGCACAGGGATGGTGGGAACCCCTCATAATGGGCACAGCGGGTGTACAGACCCGGGAACCCAGCACAGGGATGGTGGGAACCCCTCATAATGGGCACAGCGGGTGTACAGACCTGGGAACTCAGCACAGAGATGGTGGGAATCCCTCATAATGGGCACAGCAGGCGTACAGACCCAGGAAATCAGCACAGGGATGGTGGGAACCCCTCATAACGGGCACAGCAGGCGTACAGACCCGGGAACTCAGCACAGGGATGGTGGGAACCCCTCATAACGGGCACAGCAGGCGTACAGACCCGGGAAATCAGCACAGGGATGGTGGGAACCCCTCATAATGGGCACAGCGGGCGTACAGACCTGGGAATTCCACACAGGGATGGTGGGAACCCCTCATAATGGGCACAGTGGGCGTAAGGACCTGGGAACTCAGCACAGGGATGGTGGGAACCCCTCATAATGGGCACAGCAGGGATGCTGAAGTAACAGTTTTGGGTGGACAGACCCTTTAAGAGCTGCAGACAGAAGTCAGGCAGCAGAGGCTGGGACGTGGGAAACCCCGCCCAGTGCGGTATTAGAGGCGGGGTCAGCCGGGACCTCATCATTGGTGCTGGAGCATGTGATGAATTAATCTGTCTGATCCTGCTGGGTGGAGGGATCCGGGACAGTCCTGAACTCCAGTCTTAGCCGAAGGCGATAAGTGACTTTCCCGGCGCCGTGCGCAAAATCAAAAGTCTGCCGAAAAACAGCCACCGCGCTAGAGGAAGACAAACCCCTTCTATGACACCAACGACAACTGCGTGAACCCCACTGGTGTCATCGGGACAATTTGTTATTTATTTTTTTTATTTTTTCGAGAATAACAGCGTTTACAGCGTTACGCACCCAGGCATAAATTGTGGACGTGCACTTTTTTTTTGCGCATATTGCATGCGTGGTGCGATGGAACGCATTGTTAAAACGCATCAAAGTGCCATTTTTTTAAAATGTGATGTAACTCCATAGGGGCAGCAGCGTGTTGAGGCGCAACGACGCACGTTGCAACGCGTTTTGTGCCATTTTAGTGAGCGTCAGCGCGATGCTTTGGTGTGGACAGGGCCCACAGACAGCGCAGCAATTAAAAAAAAAATTCTAGCCGATAGAATGAGTTTGCGCACATTAATGCACATTTAGGTGTAAAATACGCTTCTTTGGGAACGGAAATTTGCTGCGCTGTCCCTTTAAAATAGATTTCATATGTTTTCCATGTATTATACATTTTTAAAGGGACAGCGCAGCAGTTTAAAAAAAAAATTGTAGCCAAGAGAATGAGTTTGCGCACATTTATGCACATTTTGGTGTAAAATACGCTTCTCTGGGAATGCAAATTTTCAGCGCTGTCCCTTTAAAATATATTTCATATGTTGTCCATATATTTTTAAAGGGACAGCGCAGTATTTTAAAAAACAATGCTAGCCAATAGAATGAGTTTGCGCACATTTATGCATTTTTAACTGTAATATACGCTTCTCTGGGAATGCAAATTTGCAGCGCCGTCCCTTTAAAATATATTACATATGTTGTTCATATATTTTTAAGGGACAGCGCAGTATTAAAAAAAATAATAAAATTTGCGCACATTAATGCACGTTTAGGTGTAAAATACGCTTCTCTGAGAATGCAAATTTGCAGCGCCGTCCCTTTAAAATATATTATGTGTGTTGCATATATTTTTAAAGGGACAGCGCAGTATTTTTAAAAAACAAAATCTAGCCAATAGAATGAGTTTGCGCACATTAAAATATAGTTCAAAAGTTGTCCATATATTTTTTTAAAGGGACAGCGCAGCAATTAAAAGGAAAAAATTGTAGACAATAGAACAAGCTTGCGCACATTTATGCTCATTTAAGTGTAAAATACGCTTCTCTGAGAACGCAAATTTGCTGCGCCGTGCCTTTAAAATACATTACATATGTTGCATATAAATAAAATATTTTTTAAAGGACGGCGCTGCAAAATAAAAAAAAAATTAGCTTCTCTGGGAACGCAAATTTGCTGCGCTGTCCCTTTAAAATATATTTCAGATGTTGTTCATATATTTTTAAGGGACAGAGCAGTATTTAAAAGAATAAAAAGAAAAAAAAAAATTCTAGCCAACAGAATGAGTTTGCGCACATTAATGCACATTTAGGAGTAAAATACTCTTCTCTGAGAACGCAAATTTGCAGCGCCGTCCCTTTAAAATATATTACACGTGTTGCATATATTTTTAAAGAGACAGCGCAGTATTTTTTAAAAACAAAATCTAGCCAATAGAATAGAGTTTGCGCACATTAAAATGTAGTTCGAAAGTTGTCCATATATTTTTTAAAGGGACAGCTCAGCAATTAAAAAGAAAAAATTGTAGACAATAGAACAAGTTTGCGCACATTTATACTCATTTAAGTGTAAAATACGCTTCTCTGAGAACGCAAATTTTCAGCGCCGTGCCTTTATAATATATTACGTGTTGTTCCTAGATCATATATATAATTAAAAAAACAAAAATTCTAGCCAACAGAATGAGCTTGCGCACATTAATGTGTAAAATACGCCTGTCTGGGAACGCAAATTTGCAGCGCCGTGCCTTTAAACTATATTACGTGTATTGTTCATAGATCATATATATAATTAAAAAAAAAATTCTAGCCAATAGAATGAGTTTGCGCACGTTTACGTTTTTTAAACGCAAGGTGCAAATGCGGATTTAAATGCCTTCATGGGTTAATTAGGTCCAGCGCAGCTGCATTCAGAGGCGTAAAACAAAATCGCCAGGCGCTTCTGAAATCGGCATTTTTTTTTTGCGCCCGTGTGCCTCAGACAGGTCCTCTTTCCCGGCTGCGTTGCGGGGATTAGTCGTCTCGGAGAGAGAACGCGCTCTGCTCTTTATCAGGAAACAAACGCAGCCGGCTGTCAGGGTGACATTCCGGAATCCCTGGCATGGAGTCCCGGAGTGTATGGAAACACGCCGAAGGAGACGGGCCGCCATCTACGAGGAGCCGATAAAAGGACGCGGCAGACACAACTGTCCTTGTCGGAGTCTCACGAGTGCCAGATGGAGAAATGAAACAGAGACGTTCCGGATAAATCACAGATAAGGCGCCTGGCAGGGCCCGGCCTTTCCCACGGTGCCCGCCGCCATGCCTGCAACTCTTCAGTCTTCAGCCAAAACCTTTCTATTTCTAGTAGACGCCTCTGTCGGGGGAGGAAGTGCTATCGGTGTCCCCAGAACCGAGTTATTTCTTACTTCCTGTTCCTGTGACAACCGTCAGTTGGACAGGCAGTTGGGTTGGCACTTGGGCAGAGTGGTGACAACAGGGCTTCTTATTAATAGGAAAGGAATTTGGAGGCCGATTATTTTTTTTTTTTCTTAGAAAAGGTGACAACCTTAACAGGAAATGAGGGAGAATCTCCTGTATGGGGACATACGGGGCCGTGCCGCTTGTGATGGAAAGTAAGGGGGTCCCTCAGACAGTCGGTGATGGTAGACTTCACACTGGACACTCTGACCTTGGAGCGTGCTCAGTTCTGTGTATGTTTGGCCCCTGGTCCGTACAGGGGTTGTTATGGTGCAGGCAGCCAGCTGCGTCTTAGCAACCAGTCATGCTGCATGACCCTGCCTATATTGTGATCGCAACCAGTGATGTTGTGTGGACCAGTCACCTGCATCCTAGCAACCAATGATGCTGTCTGGAACAATCGACTGCATCCTAGCAACCGATGATGCTGTGTGGACCAGTCACCTGCAGCCTAGCAACCGATGATGCTGTGTGGACCAGCCGCCTGCATCCTAGCAACCGATGATGCTGTGTGGACCAGTCACCTGCATCCTATCAACCAATAATGCTGTGTGGACCAGTCACCTGCATCCTAGCAACCAATGATGCTGTGTGGAACAGTCGCCTGCATCCTAGCAACCAGTGATGGTGTGTGTCACAGCCACCTGCATCTTAGTGACTAATGACAGTGTGTAGCCTAGCCACCTGCTTCCTAGCAACCAGTGATGGTGTGTGGGCCAGCCATCTGCGTCCTAAGGACCAGTGATGGTGTGTAGCCTAGCCACCTGCTTCATAGCAACCAGTGATGGTGTGTGGTCTGGCCTTCTGCATCCTTGCAACCATTGATGCTGCTTGCCCAGCCACCTGTGTACTAGCAACCAATGATGCTGTGTGGTCCTGCCACCTCCATCCTAGCAACCAATGATGCTATGGGGCCCAGCTGCCTGCATCCTAGCAACCAATGAATAATGTTGTGCAGACCAGCTGTCTGCTTCCTAGCGACCAATGATGGTGTTTAACCCAGCCGCCTGCTTCCTAGCAACCAGTGATAGTGTGTGTTCCCACCACCTGCATCCTAGCAACCAAAGATGCTATGTAGCCCAGCCACCTGCATCCTAGCAACCAATGAATAATGCTGTGCAGACCAGCTGTCTGCTTCCTAGCAACCAATGATGGCGTATGGTCCAGCAGCCAGCGTCCCAGCAACCATTAATAAGGATGCAGCAGAAATGGCTTCCTCGGGTGGCCTTGGGGACACAGACAGCAATATAATCCTGATGGATGTTCTAAGGAGACTTTTCCTCACGTCCTATTCTGTGACACTCTACACATAGAAAGGTAGTAGGAAGATTTCCCCTCACTCATAAATCTCCTGGGCAGGAAGTGATGGCAAATCTCTCTAACGGGATAGAAACACATTTTCGGCCTTCCTGTCCTCTCCCAGGTGTCACAGCGACAGGAAGTGAGGGAAAAAATCTCCCCAGCTAAAAAAAGCGCACATTTTGGTAAATGAAGGAATGATTAGAACTTTCTTGCTGTCAGCGCATTCTTGTCCCCTCCCCATTACTTGCAACAGGTGTCACAGGGACAGGAAGTGAGGGGAAATCTCCCCAAAAAGGGGGGCCACAGAAATAAAAACCTGACCAAAAATTGTAAAATCTCTCTTGCTCTCTCCAAAGACTTTGCCCGTCTTTAAGGGATCGATAAACAATCACGGCCGCAAATGAGGTCTGAAGTGATTCTGAGAAAGCCGCGGTTGTCGGAGTTACCCCCACGTCAGTACGCCGCCCGCCTCGTCGGGGTAGGGAGCGCCGTACTCAAGCTGTGAAGGAGAAGCTGGCAGGCAGGAATAATGAAGGCGAGAAAAGGAACCGGAGGAGAGTTCAATAGAAGCCGCGGTCATGTTTAATGAGGGCTTTTTATAGCCGATGGAGAAGGCGCGGAGGGAGGAGAGGCCAGCGCGTCCGTGTTAAGTGGGTGTCTACGCGGAGGGCGAGTGTTTTCCCTCACCTAGACCCCGGAAGACAGCCGGTCATGGAGCCAGACGACGATCTGCCAATACCGACATTATCCAGGTAGCTTCGTGTTGCGCCAAACAGTCGCGTGTGGAAAATGAAGCCTCCAGTGAAATGCTGGTGGCCATTTTTTCCAGCTCCGGTGAGAGATCCAAGGCTGTTACTTCTAATGGCATCTGTTCCTTCAAAGAGAACCGGTCATGACTAAGCACTAGGTTGTTTTGTGGCCAAGGAGGACTCTGGAACCTAGGGGTGATGCCAAAGGGCCAAAAGTAGTTTTCCCAAGGCTACACGTGAATGTAGTAGTGTCCGGGAACCACAGACAATCCAAGTGGAAGAATGTCACCAAGGAATCCTCAGAAGGGTCCAAAACTTTATTTAGTGGTCACATAATATATACGTTGGCAACGTTTCAGAGAATGACCAAGGGGCCCTGCGTGGCTCTGAAACGCTGCCGTCGTACCACTGAATAAAGCGTTGGACCTTTCTGAGGATTCCTTGGTGTGTTGGTGACATCTTTCCACTTGGAATGCCAAAGGGCCAGTCTTGACTTTTTCTTTTCTCTTTGTTTGGACCCTTCTGCGGATTCCTTGGTGTGCTGGTGACATTCTTCCACTTGGAATGCCAAAAGGCCACTCTTGACTTTTTCTTTTCTCTTTGTTTGGACCCTTCTGCGGATTCCTTGGCATGTTACTGACATCCTTCCACTTGGAATGCCAAAGGGCCAGTCTTGACTTTTTCTTTTCTCTTTGTTTGGACCCTTGTGCGGATTCCTTGGTGTGCTGGTGACATTCTTCCACTTGGAATGCCAAAGGGCCAGTCTTGACTTTTTCTTTTCTCTTTGTTTGGACCCTTCTGCGGATTCATTGGTGTGCTCATGACATTCTTCCACTTGGAATGCCAAAGGGCCAGTCTTGACTTTTTCTTTTCTCTTTGTTTGGACCCTTCTGCGGATTCCTTGGTGTGTTGGTGACATCTTTCCACTTGGAATGCCAAAGAGCCACTCTTGACTTTTTCTTTTCTCTTTGGTTTTTTCGAGCCACTGGTGTGGTGCACAAAAAAAACAGAAGGCAAAGTGAACCAAAAAAGTGCATGTAAGCACACAAAAGAGTGCACAAGGTTGTGTCAAATGGTCCACTCCCACAGAGCAAGGACTCTTCCCTGACCCCCTCCACCTGGGGAGGAAGACTGCTGACTAGAGGTAAGGCACATTTAGGGCCTGGCAGACCCCTCAAAAATCAACTGGATGGGAGATCCCTCAAGGCAGGGGTAGAAAGAACCTGATGGCCACACAATCTTCTCCTAGGATTCAGAGTAGGCCCGAAGACCCACACCCCAATTTTGACACAGCATCCGGTTGAGGGATCCCGTGACTCTTCCCTGACCCCCCGAGAAGCAGGACTCCTGACTAGAAGTAACTCTTACTCAGGGCCTGGCAGACCCTGCCAAAGCCAACTGGGTGGGAGACCCCCCAACACAGGGGAGGAAGGAACCTGATGGCCACACAACCTTCTCCTAGGCTTCAGAGTAGGCCCGAAGACCCACACCGCAATTTTGACACAGCACCCGGTAGAGGGATCCTCTGACTCTTCTCTGACGCTCCGAGAAGAAGGACTCCTGACTGGAAGTAAGGCTTACTCAGGGTCTAGCAGACCCTGCCAAAGCCAACTGGGTGGAAGACCCCCCTAACACAGGGGAGGAAGGAACCTGATGGCCACACAGCCTTCTCCTAGGCTTCAGAGTAGGCCCGAAGACCCACACTGCAATTTTCACATAGCCCCCAGTTGAGGGATCCCCTTGTCCTAATGGTGTCACTTCCTTGCTCGCTAGCGACAGGATGACTCAACTGCTATCGCCCTAAATCCAGTATCCAGGCAGGGCCTGGACTTCCATCCAAGACCTCTCCTCAAGCTATACCTGTCCATCACCAGTCCAACATCAGGGACAGTAGAGGCTCTAGGGTTGGATCACTGAATGACTAACCACCATAAAAGTCAGGGCTTAATCTTCATCCAAGGGAGGGGTTGGCCCTTAATTATTTAATTGCCAACCTCACCTCTCTATCATGCCTGGTATAATATCTGGATGCAGTTAACCAACCAAGTCCCGCTCTGTTTTTCAGGACCTCACCTCGCTGTTCTGGCTAACCAAGGGAGTAATTCCATAAGAAAAGATGAGCGATCCATTTGCCAGAGACAGGATGTCTTGACTGACATCACCCAAAGTTCAAGTTCCAACTGGAGCCTGGATGTCTATCCAAGACCTGTCCTGGACTTGTGCATCACCAGTCTAGCGTCAGGGTCAGTAGAGGCTTTAGTGTTGGACTGCTGAATGACAGAGGTGGAGCTTGACACCATGAAGGCTGGGGCTTAATCTTCATCCAAAGGAGAGAAGTTGGCCCTTAATTTATTTAGTTGCCAAGTCATTTCTTTCACCACCTCTCTATCCTGCCTGGAATAATTTCGGCCAAAGTTGGTCTCCAACTTGAGTGAGTTGTCAGCAGTGACCGGATATCTTGACTGACATCACCCAAAGTTCCAACCAGAACTTGGACGTCAATCCAAGACATGTTCTGGACTTGTCCATCACAAGTCTAGCATCAGGGTCAGTAGAGGTTCTAGTGTTGGAGTGGTGAATGACAGAGGTGGAGCTTGACACCATGAAAGCTGGGGCTTAATCTTCATCCAAGGGAGCCCTTAATTTTTTAGTTGCCAAGCCATTTCTTTCACCACCTCCCTATCCTGCCTGGAATAATTTCGGCCAAAGTTGGTCTCCAACTTGAGTGAGTTGTCAGCAGTGGCCGGATATCTTGACTGACATCACCCAAAGTTCCAACCAGAACTTGGACGTCTATCCAAGACATGTTCTGGTATGTCCATCACAAGGCTGGGGCTTAATCTTCATCCAAGGGAGGGGGGTTGCCCTTAATTTTTTAGTTGCCAAGCTATTTCTTTCACCACCTCCCTAGGTGGAGCTTGACACCAGGAAGGCTCAATCTTCATCCAGGGCTAGGGTTGCCATCCACATTTTCAGTCCAGCTCCTTTGAATTTTCTCCTCACTATGGTCGATCTATCCATCACAAGTCTAGCATCAGGGTCAATAGAGGCTCTAGTGTTGGAGTGCTGAATGACAGAGGTGGAGCTTGACACCATGAAGGCTGGGGCTTAATCTTCATCCAAGGGAGAGGGGGTGGCCCTTAATTTTTTAGTTGCCAAGCCATTTCTTTCACCACCTCTCTATCCTGCCTGGAATAATTTCGGCCAAAGTTGGTCTCCAACTTGAGTGAGTTGTCAGCAGTGACCGGATATCTTGACTGACATCACCCAAAGTTCCAACCAGAGCTTGGACATCTATCCAAGACATGTTCTGGACTTGTCCATCACAAATCTAGCATCAGGGTTAGTAGAGGTTCTAGTGTTGGAGTGCTGAATGACAGAGGTGGAGTTTGACACCATGAAGGCTGGGGCTTAATCTTCATCCAAGGGAGAGGGGGTAGCCCTTAATTTTTTAGTTGCCAACCATTTCTTTCACCACCTCTCTATCCTGCCTGGAATAATTTCGGCCAAAGTTGGTCTCCAACTTGAGTGAGTTGTCAGCAGTGACCGGATATCTTGACGGACATCACCCAAAGTTCCAACCAGAACTTGGACGTCTATCCAAGACATGTTCTGGACTTGTCCATCACAAGTCTAGCGTCAAGATATCCGGTCGCTGGTGACAACTCACTCATCAAGTTGGGGACCAACTTTGGCCGGTGGAGCTTGACACCAGGAAGGCTCAATCTTCATTCAGGGCACGGGTTGCCATCCACATTTTCAGTCCAGCTCCTTTGAATTTTCTCCTCACTATGGTCGAAAATGAACGTCGATTTGTCTCCACTAACGATTGGAAGATGGAACGAATGTTCTTAAAATAAAAAATTATTAACAAAATTCTCCTAGATTAGTAGATTATCTTCATTCCGAATCATAGAAAAAAAAAAAAGTTCAGTCTTCTAGCCAAAAATGGCCACCGGCGCAAAAATGAAGTCAAAGCAAAAAGGCGTGATTGCGTTTTTCATGCCTAACGAAGAGTCCTACCGGCGGCCATACACAGCGGCTCTTCCAAGTGGAGCGTTCCTTTAAGTGCGCCTTTAAGGACAAATCCAAGAATTACGAGGCTTTGAAAGGTACAAGATTCCCGATCGATAGGCTGTTAGGGAGAAAACAAAAACTCTGTTTTGTGAATCACGGCTTCATCATTATGCAGCTCAGACATACGGCCAGCAGGCTGAAAACGATTAATCATGCCCGTTATTTACTGCTGCGCAGGAGAAAAACCTACGCCGCGAAACATTGTTTTTAGCACGGCTAGGCGTGTGATAAATCTAAGGGGGTGTAAAGCTGCCCCCCCCCCCTCGGGGTGAAAACCTTGCCAGCCACCCACCATCTGTGCCCCCCCCCCCCCCGTGGTCACACACAGCCTCCTGAGCCGAATTACGGTGTGCGTCTGTCTCGTTCTTTTTGAAGCCGTATTGGTATTCCGAACGTGTTGGCTGTCACCCCGGGGGGGAGGTTTAATACTCAGAATAATTTGCATAATGCATTTCATTGGCTTGCGGGGCATTTAGGTGCAACCAGATAATTGTTTCGGTTAATGGCTGTGACTTTCCTTAAAGGTCGGCTTTGCTCAAGGTTTCAGTCAGACAAAGCCAGCCTCAAAGCAGGCAGTGACTGCTGCTGGTGTCTCATTAGGTAACCGTTGGACAAAGGATTCCCAGGGCTCTGAGAATCCTTTATCATGCATTAAGTCAGATGAAGCCACTCTCAAAGCAGGCCTTGATTGGTGTCACATTAGGTCACCATTGGACAAAGAGTTCCCAGTGCTCTGAGAATCCTTTATCATGCATTAAATCAGATGAAGCCACTCTCAAAGCAGGCCTTAACTGCTGCTGGTGTCTCATTAGCTAGCCATTTGACAAAGGGTTCCCAGTGCTCTGAGAATCCTTTATCATGCATTAAATCAGATAAAGCCACTCTCAAAGCAGGCAGTGACTGCTGCTGGTGTCTCATTAGGTAACCATTGGACAAAGAGTTCCCAGTGCTCTGAGAATCCTTTATCATGCATTAAGTCAGATGAAGCCACTCTCAGAGCAGGCCTTGACTGCTGCTGCTGTCTCATTAGCTAGCAGTTTGCCGAAGGGTTCCCAGTGCTCTGAGAATCCTTTATCATGCATTAAATCAGATGCAGCCACTCTCAAAGCAGGCCTTGACTGCTGCTGGTGTCTCATTAGGTAACCATTGGACAAAGAGTTCCCAGTGCTCTGAGAATCCTTTATCATGCATTAAATGAGATGAAGCCACTCTCAAAGCAGGCCTTGACTGCTGCTGCTGTCTCATTAGCTAGCCATTTGACGAAGGGTTCCCAGTGCTCTGAGAATCATTTTTCATGCATCAAATCAGGCAACACCATCCTCAAAGCAGGCAGTGACTGCTGCTACTGTCTCATTAGGTAACCATTGGACAAAGGATTCCCAGTGCTCTGAGAATCCTTTATCATGCATTAAATTAGACAAAGCCACCCTCAAAGCAGGCAGTGACTGCTGCTGGTGTCTCATTAGCTAGCCGTTTGACAAAAGGTTCCTAGTGCTCTGAGAATCCTTTATTGTGCATTAAGTCAGATGCAGCCACTCTGAAAGCAGGCCTTAACTGCTGCTGGTGTCTCATTAGCTAGCCATTTGACGAAGGGTTCCCAGTGCTCTGAGAATCCTTTATCATGCATTAAATCAGATGAAGCCACTCTCAAAGCAGGCAATGACTGCTGCTGCTGTCTCATTAGGTAACCATTGGACGAAGGGTTCCCAGTGCTCTCAGAATCCTTTTTCATGTATCAAATCAGGCAACACCATCCTTAAAGCAGGCAGTGACTGCTGCTGCTGTCTCATTAGCTAACCAATGAGACAATTGAATAACGCATCTGAATGACTTGTGGGGTATTTAGGTGCTTCCAGCTAATTGTTTCGGTTAATAGCTTTGATTATTACTTAAAGGTTGGCTCAGCTTGAGATTTCAATCAGACAAAGCCACCCTCAAAGCAGGCAGTGACTGCTGTTGTCTCATTAGCTAACCATTTGACAAAGGATTCCCAGTGCTCTTGGAATCCTTTATCATGCAGTAAATCAGATGAAGCCACTCTCAAAGCAGGCCTTGACTACAGGCCACTACTAAACACCACCAGTCGAACAATGCCCTAGCCACGGGAAGACGGCGAATTACCAACCGCAAAGCCATTACTAAACACCGCCACTTGAATCGCTGCTCTGTGTCATTGAAGAATGAGTATCACAAGAATCAGTCAAAGCTGGGACTATTCCTTCATTGATGGCACCATCTGAGGTTTCAATCAGACACAGCCAGCCTCGAAGCAGGCAGCAACTACTCTTGCTGTTCCTCATTGCCCAATCGCTTGACAAAGGATCCCCAGTGCTCAGAGAATCCTTTGTCCATTTTATTTAAAACATCAGTTCTATTTTGGATATAGGTTGATTAAAAGCTGATGTGGCCACAAGATGTGCTCATGAGTATTGTAGTGGGTTAGGTTTTTAAGAGGCTAAAAATTGGGTCCCGTCTACAATGCCCTAGCCACGGGAAGACGGCGAATTACCAACCGCAAAGCCTTTACTAAACACCGCCACGTGAACTGCTGCTCCGTGTCATTGAAGAGTGAGTAGGAGAAATGGTGAGAGAAATATCACAAGAATCAGTCAAAGCTGGGACTATTCCTTCATGGATGGCACCATCTGAGGTTTCAATCAGACACAGCTAGCCTCGAAGCAGGCATCAATTGCTGTTGCTGTTTCTCATTTCCCAATTGCTTGACAAAGGATCCCCAGTGCTCAGCGAATCCTTTGTCCATTTTATTTAAAACATCAGTTCTATTACATATAGAATTAAAAGAATGACAAAATGATAGTTTAGCTCTCTTTATATCAACCAACAATATTTTTATCATCAGTATTGGTCTCATTATGTATCAATATTGGTACTATTTTGGATATAGGTTGATTAAAAGCTGATGTGGCCACAAGATATGCTCATGAGTATTGTAGCGGGTTAGGTTTTTAAGAGTTTAAAAATGGGATCCCTTCCTGTCTACAATGCCCTAGCCACGGGATGGCGGCGAATTACCAACCGCGAAGCCATTACTAAACACCACCACTCGAACCGCTGCTCCGTGTTATTGAAGAGTGAGTAGGAGAAATGGTGAGAGAAATATCACAAGAATCAGTCAAAGCTGGGACTATTCCTTCATGGATGGCACCATCTGAGGTTTCAATCAGACACAGCCAGCCTCGAAGCAGGCAGCAACTGCTGTTGCTGTTTCTCATTGTCCAATCATTTGACAAAGGATCCCCAGTGCTCAGAGAATCCTTTGTCCATTTTATTTAAACCATCAGTTCTATTTTGGATATGGATTGATTAAAAGCTGATGTGGCCACAAGATGTGCTCATGAGTATTGTAGTGGGTTAGGTTTTTAAGAGGTTAAAAATGGGAGCCCGTCCCGTCTACAATGCCCTAGCCACGGGAAGGCGGCGAATTACTAACCGCGAAGCCATTACTAAACACCGCCAGCCTTCCAGCTCCGGTTTTGTGAGATTTTACTGCATCCACCTGTGTGGGTTGTTCCAGAGAATTGCCTGTGGCAAGATGGCTGCCAACCTGTCTTCTTTCTAGACAAACGCCTATTCGCCCCGCAGCTGCGTGCATCATCACGAGGGAGGCAGACAGCGAACCGCTGCTCCATGTCACTGCAGAGCGAGAGGAGATATGATTAGCGCTCCGGGGAAATATCACAATATGTAAATTATGGGTAGAAAAAAAAAAAAAGAAGAAAGATATTAGATGATTACAAGGGGGGATAAATGGATTGTATTTCACTGGCGGGCATCTTTGCACTTTGTGCAGATCAAAGTACACCCGCCATGAGAACAACACAGAACGCGCCATTGAATTCCTCCCCTTGCCTGCCTATCGAGACAATCCTATGGCTTCAAGAGACTGAACAAGCCGTGTCTGCGGCTCAGAATGTCTTCAAGCCAGGAACAGCCAGGCAAGCGGCATTTTCCAATAGCAGCCACTGTATTTCTACAAATATGGGTTAGCCAGGGGCGGACTGACCATTTGGAAACTCGGGCACTGCCCGAGGGCCCGGGGTCAGTAGGGGGGCCCATGAGATGCCCCTGGTTCCTTTTTAATAGGATTTTTTGAGTTTGGGCAAGGACACAGGGGCCCCATGATCCCCTATTGCCCGGGGGCCCCATGAGTTGTCAGTCCGCCCCTGGGGTTAGCTTTAAAACCTAGGCATGTTATTGTCGGGGATGCCGCCATCCAGTCTACAGCAGAGTGCGCCAAATGATTGAGAGCACTGAGAAATACATACAAGCTGTCTTCGAGCTCTATATAAGTGACTTTGCCTAGGCTGCGATGATGTCATCAGTCTGCTGCAGGCAGGAGGAAGCATTTTCTCAGTCACGTCTCCCCCAGAGATCACTCGGTGTTCTGTTTCAAAGGATCCTGTATGCACTGACAAACCTCCTTAGACCCAGTCTGCCCAGATAGTATGGTCACCTGCTGACTTGGCACCATCCACAGGCAGCTTAACTCTTCAATAAGTCAGAGAAGCTGAACTCAGCACAATTTGACTTCAGCGAATTGCAGTACGGAGGATGTTTTTCCAGTCTTTCGCACTGTATGTAGGCAATGGGGGTTTTAATAAAACTGGAGAGTGCTACCCACATGGAAGAAAAATATATTTTGAAATATATTTTAAAAATATTCTTCCCAAATATATTGACATATAGTTGAAATACTACAATTTTGGCCATATTCTATATATATATATAACTCGGGACACCACTGAATATATATATTCAGTGGTGTTCCGAGGCAGGTGCGGCCTGCACCGGGTGACACCGACCGCACCGGGTGACATCGGACCATCTCCACGAAAAGGTAAGTCGTAAAGCATGCCGACGATCCCCACAGGATGGATCCGGTCCATCCTGCGGGGATCGTCGGCTTTCTTTACAACTTACCTTTTTCGGGGAGCGGGTCCAGTGTCACCCTGTATAGGTTGCATGCCGACGATCCCCGCAGCATAGATCGGATCTGCGGATTGGGGAGCATAATGGATTGGAGTCTGATCCATTATGCTCAATCCGCAGATCCGATCTATTCTGCGGGGATCGTCGGAGGGGGTGTCACCAAGTGTTACCGCTAAATCTCCCCCAAAGGCATTCTGGAGCCCAGTCTCTGCGAATACCTAACACCGACTATCTAGGACTAAACCAACTTGCACTAAACAGGAGGGGAGTTTTAGTAAATCTCCTCCACAGGCTTTCTGGAGCCCAGTCTCTGCGAATACCTAACACCGACTATCTAGGACTAAACCAACTTGCACTAAACAGGAGGGGAGTTTTAGTAAATCTCCCCCAAAGGCATTCTGGAGCCCAATCGAATAACTAACACCGACTATCTAGGACTAAACCAACTTGCACTAAACCGGAGGGAAATTTTAATAAATCTCCCCCAAAGGCTTTCTGGAGCCCAGGCTCTGCGAATACCTAACACCGAATATCTAGGACTAAACCAACTTGCACTAAACCGGAGGGAAGTTTTAATAAATCTCCCCCAAAGGCTTTCTGGAGCCCAGGCTCTGCGAATACCTAACACCGAATATCTAGGACTAAACCAACTTGCACTAAACAGGAGGGAAGTTTTAGTAAATCTCCCACAAAGGCTTTCTGGAGCCTAGTTTCTGCGAATAACTAACACCGACTAGCTAGGACTTAACCAACTTGCGCTAAACAGAAGGGGAGTACAGAAGAAGAAACCAAAATCGCATTAGTAAACAAGTTGCAATGTCCTAAAACCACCACTAGACGGCAGTATACTAAAAAAAATGATAACCTAATGCAGTTGAATACAAGACATGAAAATGGGGCAGAACGCTCCAGCAACTTTGTAACAAGTCAGAAGGCGAGAGATTTCGGCAGGGGCTGATCTGCGTTAGACATTCTTCAACACAGCCAAGAACTGCACAGGCACCGGGATTTAAATGTTTTTGTTATCTCTCAATCTCAGCCCAGGAAGTAGATGATGACGCCTGAACAAAGATGGCGCCGATGTTCTAGAGAGAAATGCAGATTAAAGCATTGTTGGGGTGGGGGGGTGGTAGTAAGATGATCTCTGCGGGAGGTAATAAATACACAAAAGTGTTACCTTTATACATTGCTTAGGAAATACGAAAAATATATCCGAAGAGCGGGGCGAGGCCGACTTTACCAGCCTGGCTGATAAAGAGGCGACTCGCTTCCGATGTTAATAGGCTATTAATAGGCGGAGAGTGTGGGAGTCGAGCCTGAAATAAGCGAGCGACGGGTGACACAAACGGGGCCCACGCTCTGCGCGCAAAACCCCGGCGTGGGAGTCGTGTTTGTGTGTCTCTCCGGCAAAGTGATTCATCCTCCGTTGTTTCTTCCGGAAGGAATGGGAAGCCGTATTGGGTGTTTGCTACAAATCATAGAATTATTAATTGGGTAGATCGCACCTCCGTGTTTGGAGCCCTTTCAAGCTGGGGGCTTTGGCGGACACCTTTTAGGAGGCGCAAGAGGCGTGGCCTAGTTTTTTTTTTTTTTACCATGTCATAAAATTCTATTCGCTAGATGAAAAGAATATTTTTTAATAAATATTTTTTCTAATTATTTACTTCTATAATCCTGAAGATGATTGGTTGTTTCTTTTATCTTCTTCTACAGAATCACCAAAATACTAAACGTTTGTTTGGGGTTCTTTCTTGTTCAACTACCTTTAGACTTTTGGGTGACCCCAGTGCCTTAGGGGGCTCCCATTGTGTGGAGAATTACCAAACTCAAAGCATATGGGTTCAGTCAAGGACTTCCTTTTTTATACTCAGCTGAGGAACCAATTTCGGTGACCCCTATCCCTGGGAGGGCCCTACTATATAGAGAATAACCCAACCCAAAGTCGGGCTCAGTCAAGGAACTTTTTTCTACTAAGCTGAGGAACCATATCCAGTGCTTCACTACTATCTTTCTTTGGACAATGGCTTTGTTCCACCCCAAAATGTGTTGGATGCCTTTTGGTTGTTTCTTTTCTCTTCTATAGAATCACTGAAATACTAAACGTTTCTTTGGGGCTCTTTCTTGTTCAACTGCCTTTAGACTTCTCAATTTGGGTGACCCCAGTCCCTTAGGAGGCCCCAACTGTGTGGAGAATTACCCAACCCAAAGCATATGGGTTCAGTCAAGGACTTCCTTTTTTATACTCAGCTGAGGAACCAATTTGGATGACCCCTATCCCTGGGAGGGCCCTACTATATAGAGAATAACCCAACCCAAAGTCGGGCTCAGTCAAGGAACTTTTTTCTACTAAGCTGAGGAACCATATCCAGTACTTCACTACTATCTTTCTTTGGACAATGGCTTAGTTCCACCCCAAAATGCATTGAATGCCTTTTGGTTGCTTCTTTTGTCTACTACGGAATCACTTAAATACTAAACTTTTGTTTGGTGCTCCTTCTTTTCCAACTACCTTTAGACTTCTCAATTTGGGTGACCCTGGTCCCTTGGGGAGCCTTACTATGTAGAGAGTTGCCCAACCCAAAGTTATTCGGCTTAGTCAAGGACCTCATTTCTTAAACTAAGCTGAGGAACCATATCCAGTGCCTTGCTACTATCTTTCTTTGGACCATGTCTTAGCTCCACCCCAAAATACATTGAATGCCTTTTGGTTGCTTCTTTTGTCTACTACAGAATCATTAAAATACTAAACATTTGTCTGGTGGTCCTTCTCGTCCAACTACCTTTAGACTTCTCAATTTGGGTGACCCTGGTCCCTTGGGGAGCCTTACTATGTAGAGAGTTGCCCAACCCAAAGTCATTGGGTTAAGTCAAGGACCACCTTTTTTTTATACTAAGCTGAGAAACTGTATCCAGGTGCTCTATCTTTGGACCGTGCCTTAGTTTTACAACAAAACGTGTTGATTGCCTTTTGGTTGTTTCTTTTGGCTACTATGAAATCACTCAAATACTAAACATTTGTTTAGTTCTTCATCTACATCATCATATTTTTAGACTTCTCAATTTGGGTGACCCCCATCCCTGGGAGCATCCCTGGGGGGAGAATTAACCGACCAAATCCTTTGGGATCAGTCAAGGACATCCTTCTTCCTACTAAATTGAGGTTCTCCATCCATTGCCTTGCTACCATCTTTCTTTGGACCATGTTTTAGTTTGGTTGTCACTACAACTATTGGCTCACAATACCCCCTCCTTGTACCTTTGTAAACTGGCTATATCTGTCCAAGATGGTGGCCTCCACTGAGCTGCCTTCAGTGATTTTTAGAGGACTCAGTGTACCACGTTTAAGGGGTGTCCTTTTGCATTTTGAAGACCAGTGAACCAATGAGCTTACATTCTAATCTTTCATTATAAAACCCACTTGCCATTCCAATGGCTTCATTGGTTGTTGGCTAACAGATTTCCTTTAAACGATTAGTACGTTTTTGAATTTTAGGAGGAAGCCCACAAAAGCTCGATAAAGATACCGCCTTTACTGGGAAGCAAGCCAGGGCCCAAGTCAAAGGCAGCAACCACTTAAACGCCGTGCCTGGCCTCTCTCCCCATGGCTCCCTTTGTTCTCAAGTACAGCGCTCCCGCAGTCCGCATTTTTTTGCAGCAGCTAATGATGTAGTTGCAGGCTCGTTTCCCGCCGGCTCAGGCAGTCCGGCCTCCCCGTACGGAAAAATAATGAGCGCTCCGGTTACATTCGGGGCATTACGCGCTCCACTCATTTCCAAAGTGCGCTCCTCCACCCGGCAAGCCAATTAGGCGGGAGCCTCTGCTCAATGAGCCTTGTCTAAGGAGCTTGTGAGCTTGTTAGATTTCCGACAGACGCTACGCCGTCAGCCCGGCGACCACACAAAGGGCCTGGAGAGGTGCGCTTCACTCAGACGCCGCTTCCCGTGCCAACCTGGGCGCCCTTCAAAAGGAGCTGCCGCCCTCTCCGCCTCCTGCAGTAACCTCGTACAATGAGGTCTTTCCGCTACTGTTAGTGGAGAGGCAAGGTTGGCTTTGAAGAAGAATGAGAGGAGGACTGGGCGAGTGCTTGAAGCCTGGCACACGGAGAGCGAGACGGAATACAAAGGTCTACAGTGTGATTGAATTTTAACATTTCATCATAAAATAAAGAGAGCGGCTAATGTGCAGGTCAAGGCATGAGACCCTCATAAATTAGGTGGTCATGAGCAACCTAGCTTCTAGGCCTGGCTTACAAAAAGCAGAATAAGGATGAGCTTCTGACATTCATTAAAGTGTGTCTGCGGCCCTCCAAGTGTCAGGGTGTCATTGTTCTGGACCCCCAGGTGTCAGTGTGTCATTGTTCTGGACCCCCAGGTGTCAGTGTGTCATTGTTCTGGATCTCCATGTGCCAGTGTGTCATTGTTTTGGGGCCCAAGTGTCATTGTTCTGGGTTCCACAAATGTCAGTGTGTCATTGTTCTGGGACCCCCAAGTGTTAGTGTGCCATTGTTCTGGACCCTTAAGTGTCAATGTGTTAATGTGTTAGGGCCCAAGTGACAGTGTGTCATTGTTCTAGGACCCCAAGTGTCAGTGTGTCATTGTTCTTGGACCCCCCAAGTGTCAGTGTGTCATTGTTCTTGGACCCCCAAGTGTCAGTGTGTCCTTGTTCTGGACCCCCAAGTGTCAGTGTGGCATTTTTCTGGGCCCCCACCTATCTGGATGTCCTTGTTCTGGGACCCACAAGTGTCAATGTGTCATTTTTCTGGACCCCCAAGTGTCTGGGTGTACTTGTTCTGGACTCCCAAGTGTCAAAGTGTCATTGTTCTGGACCCCCAAGTATCAATGTGCCATTGTCCTGAGACCTCAAGTGTCAGTGTGTCATTGTTTTGGACCCCCCAAGTGTCAGTGTGTCATTGTTCCAGGACCCCAAAGTGTCTGGGTGTCCTTGTTCTGGGACCTCAAGTGTCATTGTTGTGGACCCCCAAGTATCAATGTGTCATTGTTCTGGGTCCTCAAGTGTCATTGTTCTGGACCCCCAAGTGTTAGTGTATAATTGTTCTGAGCACTCTAGTGTCAACGTGTCATTTTTCAGGACCCCCAAGCGTCAGTGTGTCATTGTTTTGGACCCTCAAGTGTCAGCGTGTCAATGTGTTGGGGCCCAAGTGTCAGTGTGTCATTGTTCTTGGACCCCAAATGTCAGTGTGTCATTGTTCTGGACCCACAAGCGTCAGTGTGTCATTATTCTGGGACCCCCCAGTGTCAGTGTGTTCATGTTTTGGGACCCCCAAGTGTCAGTGTGTCATTGTTCTTGGCTCCCCTAGCATCAGTGTATCATTGTTTTAGGACACCCAAGTATCAGTCTGTCATTGTTCTGGACCCCCAAGTGTCAGTGTGTCATTGTTCTGGAACCTCAAGTGTCAGTGTGTCATTGTTCTGGGACCCCCAAGTGTCAGGGTGTCATTGTTCTGGACCCCCATGTGTCAGTGTGTCATTGTTCTGGACCTCAAGTGTCAGTGTGTCATTGTTCTGGAACCTCAAGTGTCAGTGTGTCATTGTTCTGGACCCCCAAGTGTTAGTGTGTCATTGTTCTGGAACCTCAAGTGTCAGTGTGTCATTGTTCTGGGACCCCAAAGTGTCAGGGTGTCATTGTTCTGGACCCACATGTGTCAGTGTGTCATTGTTCTGGAACCTCAAGTGTCAGTGTGTCATTGTTCTGGACCCCCAAGTGTCAGTGTGTCATTGTTCTGGGACCCCCAAGTGTCAGGGTGTCATTGTTCTGGACCCCCATGTGTCAGTGTGTCATTGTTCTGGAACCTCAAGTGTCAGTGTGTCATTGTTCTGGGACCCCCCAAGTGTTAGTGTGTCATTGTTCTAGACCCCAAAGTGTTAGTGTGTCATTGTTCTGGACCCCCAAGTGTCAGTGTGTCATTGTTCTGGAACCTCAAGTGTCAGGGTGTCATTGTTCTGGGACCCCCAAGTGTCAGTGTGTCATTGTTCTGGAACCTCAAGTGTCAGGGTGTCATTGTTCTGGACCCCCAAGTGTCAGTGTGTCATTGTTCTGGAACCTCAAGTGTCAGGGTGTCATTGTTCTGGGACCCCCAAGTGTTAGTGTGTCATTGTTCTGGGACTCCCATGTGTCAGTGTTGTTTTTATCAACGCAACTGCATTGGACAACTGAGAGCTAGGTTCTGATTGGGCAACATTAGGGTTTGGGACTCAGCATCTTCTCTTTCCTGGTCCTCCTGAATGACTGATTGGCCCCTGCAGTCAGCAGTGTATTTTAAGCCTCTCTATTTCCCTAACAGCCTGTACGTACACAGAGGACGGCTCTGATTATGGCTCTCCTGGGAGGGGGTAAGCTCATTACATTTACATTACGCACAGCCCGCGGGTTAAAGTGGATGCTTTTTTAATCGTGCCAATATTTCATCATATTTACGCTCGATTCCACCGAACGTCCTTAATGCTGCTCCAGCGAAAAATCTCAAGTCTTTAGTTTGCATCTCTTAAAGCAACTCAGAAAGGTAACGTTGTGTGTATAGTACTGTAACAAGGTCTGCTAGAGACTAATTTCAGCCATTTTTCAAAATTTTTGGATGTAGAAGGAAAGAGCTAAAATTCCATGCTGGTTTTTATTTCAGTCTGTTACCCCACTCGGGAGAATTTCTCTCACTTCCTGTCCCTGTGAGACCTATTCAAGAAATTGGGGAGAGGTTGTCCCTTGGACAGGAAGTCCCAACCTTTCCTCAAGCCATTAAAAATTCATTTTTTTTCCTGTGTCCCTATTGGAGAGATTTCCATGACTTAGTGCCCCCCAAAAATATAGGTGTCCAAAATAGCCATTATTGTAAATCACAGAAGCCCACAGAGATGTCAAGCCAACACATTTTGGGGCTACAAGGTTCCCCTTCCTCAGGGAATTTGGTTCCTGAGATTGAAAAGCCTTGATTCGATGGTTCATTCTTTGAGGTTCCACCTTTGTTAGAGAATGACCAAAACCTGTGTCCTTGTGCTCTGGGATGGACTTACCTTCACATTGAGGAGCAAAATAAGTTTTGGATCCCCCTCCAACCTTCATCTGATGGAGGCTCCAACCAGTCCCCACTCTGTCCAAAACGATATAAAATGTAACTTTCAGGAGAACGATGAAGTAAATAACTTAAAATTGTGGCATTTACTAAAAAAAGTAATTTCCTTTGAAATCTTAGGAGAATTTCTCTCACTTCCTGTCCATGTGAGACCTATTCAAGAAATTGGGGAGAGGTTGTCCCTTGGACAGGAAGTCCCAACCTTTCCTCAAGCCATTAAAAATGCATTTTTTTCCTGTGTCTCTATTGGAGAGATTTCCATGACTTAGTGTCCTCACAGTACAATAGTGCCCCCCAAAAATATAGGTGTCCAAAATAGCCATTATAGTAAATCACAGAAGCCCACATAGATGTCAAGCCAACACATTTTGGGGCTACAAGGTTCCCCTTCATCAGGGAAATAGGTTCCTGAGATTGAAAAGCCTTGATTCGATGGTTCATCCTTTGAGGTTCCACCTTTGTTAGAGAATGACCAAAACCTGTGTCCTTGTGCTCTGGGATGGACTTACCTTCACATTGAGGAGCAAAATAAGTTTTGGATCCCCCTCCAACCTTCATCTGATGGAGGCTCCAGCCAGTCCCCACTCTGTCCAAAACGATATAAAATGTAACTTTCAGGAGAATGATGAATAACTTAAAATTGTGGCATTTACTAAAAAAAGTAATTTCCTTTGAAATCTCAGGAGAATTTTTTTCACTTCCTGTCCATGTGAGACCTATTCAAGAAATTGGGGAGAGGTTGTCCCTTGGACAGGAAGTCCCAACCTTGAAATGTAAACCTCTCCACACCAAAAATGGCAACATCTAGGGGGAAGGTCCATTTTAGAGGTACCATAATAATTTTATTGTTCTGGACTCCCATGAGCCAATGGTATTTTGTTGGAACCTCCAAGTGTCAATGTGTCATTGTTCTGGACCCCCAAGTGTCAATGTGTCATTGTTCTGGACCCCCAAGAGTCAATGTGTCATTGTTCTGGACCCCCAAGTGTCAGTGTGTCATTGTTCTCGAACCCCAAGTGTCGGTGTGTCAATGTTCTGGACCCCCAAGTGTCCGTGTGTCATTGTTCTGGACCCCCAAGTGTCAATGTGCCATTGTTCTGGATCCCCAAGTGTCAATGTGTCATTGTTCTGGACCCCCAAGTGTCAGTGTGTCATTGTTATGGACACCCAAGTGTCAAAGTATCATTGTTCTGGACCCCCAAGTGTCAATGTGTCCTTGTTCTGGACCCCAAGTGTCAGTGTGTCATTGTTCTGGACCCCCAAGTGTCAGTGTGTCATAGTTCTGGACACCCAAGTGTCAATGTGTCATTGTTCTGGACCCCCAAGTGTCAATGTGTCATTGTTCTGATCCCCCAAGTGACAGTGTGTCTTTGTTCTGGGGTCACAAGGGTCAGTTTGCCATAGTTTTGGACCCCAAAATGTCTGTGTCATTGTTCTGGGGCCACAAGTTTCAGTGTGTCATTGTTCTGGGACCCCAAGTGTCAAAGTGTCATTGTTCTGGATCCCCAAGTGTCAGTGTGTCATTGTTCCGGTGCCCCCTAAGTGTCAGTGTGTCATTGTTCTGGACCCCCAAGTGTCAGCGTGTTATTGTTCTGGAACCCCAAGTGTCAGTGTGTCTTTGTTCTGGGACCCCCAAGTGTCAGGGTGTCATTTTTCTGGGACCTCAAGTGTCAATGTGTCATTGTTCTGGGACCCCAAGTGTCAATGTGTCATTGTCCTGGGACCCTCCCCCCCAGTGTCAGTGTGTCATTGTTCTGGACCCCAAGTGTCAAAGTGTCATTGTTCTGGACCCCCAAGTGTCATTGTTCTGGACCCCCAAGTGTCAGGGTGTCATTGTTCTGGTGCCCCCAAGTGTCAGTGTTTCATTTAATTTTAAAATGTCATTTTATTATAAATCTAAACTTCCCAGATTAAAAATGTCCGCCGTTATTGAGGATATAAGTCAACTTCCAAGCCCTGGTTTTCCACTATAATTTCCATTTGACGTTGCCATTTGTCATCTCCCTCTACTTATCCGGTGATACCTTGTGGAAAATTAAGGTACGTGCACCGTGTATGGCCCCTCACACATGAGCGGAGGCTCAGGGCCCACTCAGCTGGGGAGAACAAGGGAAGAAAAAGAAAAGAATTGTACGTCTCCTTTGTTGCTGAGCTCCGAGCCCCTCGTCTACAACGCCTCTCCATCCCGCTGGGAGAAGGACTTTTATTACATTCCCCAGAGCTCCGCCGCAATTTTTTTTTTCTCTTTCATAGAAGTAATTTGATTTTGAGAGTGCGGCCCTCCGGCTGGAGCCGTTGTTTCTTATTTGATTTTGTATTAATTGAAGTTTTTTTTCTTCCTCTCTCCCCCCCCCCCCCCCCGCCAATCGTTATATTAAGATGCCGGACCGAAGTTAGAATTGATCATTTGTGAAAATATTGGAGCGTGGAAATTAAAATTGATAGTGTCTATCTATCTATCTATCTATCTATCTATCTATCTATCTATCTATTATCTATCTATTATCTATTATCTATCTATTATCTATCTATTATCTATTATCTATCTATTATCTATCTATCTATTATCTATCTATCTATTATCTATCTATCTATTATCTATCTATCTATCTATCTATCTATCTATCTATCTATCTATCTATTATCTATCTATCTATCTATCTATCTATCTATCTATCTATTATCTATTATCTATCTATCTATCTATTATCTATCTATCTATCTATCTATCTATCTATCTATCTATCTATCTATTATCTATTATCTATCTATTATCTATCTATCTATTATCTATCTATCTATCTATCTATTATCTATCTATCTATCTATTATCTATCTATCTATTATCTATCTATTATCTATCTATTATCTATCTATCTATTATCTATCTATCTATCTATTATCTATCTATTATCTATCTATCTATCTATCTATCTATCTATCTATCTATCTATCTATCTATTATCTATCTATTATCTATCTATCTATCTATCTATCTATCTATCTATCTATTATCTATCTATCTATCTATTATCTATCTATCTATCTATCTATTATCTATCTATCTATTATCTATCTATCTATCTATCTATCTATCTATCTATCTATCTATCTATCTATCTATCTATTATCTATCTATCTATCTATCTATCTATCTATTATCTATCTATCTATTATCTATCTATCTATCTATCTATTATCTATCTATCTATCTATCTATCTATTATCTATCTATCTATCTATCTATCTATCTATCTATCTATCTATCTATTATCTATCTATCTATCTATCTATTTATCTATCTATCTATTATCTATCTATCTATTATCTATCTATCTATCTATCTATCTATCTATCTATCTATCTATCTATCTATCTATCTATTATCTATCTATCATCTATTATCTATCTATCTATCTATCTATCTATCTATCTATCTATCTATCTATCTATCATCTATCTATCTATCTATCTATCTATCTATCTATTATCTATCTATCTATCTATCTATCTATCTATCTATCTATCTATCTATCTATTATCTATCTATCTATCTATCTATTATCTATCTATCTATCTATCTATCTATCTATCTATCATCTATCTATCTATCTATCTATCTATCTATCTATCTATTATCTATCTATCTATCTATCTATCTATCTATTATCTATCTATCTATCTATCTATCTATCTATCTATCTATTCAGAATAAATTTTCTGTGCTGTCCCCAACCCCCCCATACCCCCAGTGTAATTTTAGTCTAATAAAACACACAAACACCAATACAGGTAGATGTTTTCTTGCTTCCCTCCACAGCAAAGGGATACAACTTCTAGAGAAATGAAATATAAAATGTTCCGTTCCCCGGCGTCTTTCCTGGATCTGTAATTTAGGCCATCATCCTCCTGCACGGCGGCGTCTCACGTATGATATCAGTGTATGGCTATGTTTGCCGCTCGGCACATGACGCTCGGCGGCTGACACAATACCTGTTATTAGTAAGAGGAAACGCGGGCTGGCAGCCTGTCATTTCTCTGCGCGATATCTCCGTGCGTTGAATTACAGCGAGCTGTCTTCTTGTACAGGATGCATATTCCATCGCCGTGCCGCGGCCACAGCTGCACTCCGGGAGCTGACGCCGCTGTCTGCCTCCATGTTGTCAACTAAATAGGATTGCTTTGAAGAATACTGCTGAACACAGCATGCCTATTATGAAGGGTTCCCAACGTGCCTGGTGGATCTTTTTGTATCAATTTCATATTATGGAGACTATAGGAGGAGGAGGAGCTGGGAACACACAAAGGTGGGTGGATGTAAAAAAAAATCCTAGGTGAACAGGAACAGAGTTGGGAATTATTTCAAGTCAATCTCGATAGTAGAGCATCCAAGACATATAAGAAGCCAGGGGCGGACTCAGCTCACCGGACCCCATCTCTAACTAAAAGATCATTTTGGGTGGAGGAACCTTTTCAATTTAAATCCTGAAAAATAGGGATCCTTTGTGAAATGAATGGCTATTCATTTTTGCTATAGTGATACCTTGTTGCGATTAGTTTCAAAAAGTCAGTCGCTACACAGATGAAACCAATGTCTCTGTATGCCTGGGGCGGGTCATATCGACACCTCAGCTGTTGTGGAACTACAAGTCCCCTAAGGCGTTCCAAGACCCAACGGGTATGGCTCCCATACGTTTTGTAGTTTCAGCCCAGTCAGAGTGCTGACGTTGTCTAAGATAAAAACACAAGCTAATCTTTAAGGATAATGATAATCACACAAAATTGTAGCATCATGTGGTCAGGAGGGATTAAAGCCCAACTCCGTGCTAAATTATATATTTTTTTCAATGTCCCCCAGGAGTGGTGATGAGTGTGGGATTGTCAGCCATTGTTGACCATTCCTTGGTCAATTAGCTGCAACCCCACAGTTGCACGTATACAAACAGGCAGGGATGCTCATGACATCATTGACCTAATATGACCACATGCATGTTAGGTCCATGACATTGACCTAAGTTGGCCACAAGGCCATATTAGGTCCATGACATTGACCTAAGTTGGCCTCAAGGCCATATTAGGTCCATGACATTGACCTAAGTTGGCCACAAGGCCATATTAGGTCCATGACATTGACCTAAGTTGGCCACAAGGCCATATTAGGTCCATGACATTGACCTAAGTTGGCCACAAGGCCATATTAGGTACAAGACATTGACCTAATATGGCCACATAGCCATATTGGGCCCATTACATTGACCTAATTTGGCCACATGGTCATAACAGATCAATGACATTGACCTAATGTGGCCACAAGGCCATATTAGGTCCATGACATTGACCTAATATGGTAAAATGGCCATAAATATGGTCACATGACCATATTAGGTCAGTGACATTGACCCAATATGGCCACCTGGCCATATTGGGTCCATGAAATATACCTAATATGGCCACATGGTCATATTGCGTCCATGACATAGACCTAATATGGCCACATAGCCGCATTGGTTCTGGGACATTGACCTAATATGGCCACCCGGCCATATTGGGTCTATGACATTGACCTAATATGGCCACCTGGCCATATTGGGTCCACGACATAGACCTAATATGGCCACCTGGCCATATTGGGTCCATGAAATAGACTTAATATGGCCACATGGTCATATTGCATCCATGACATAGACCTAATATGGCCACATAGCCGCATTGGTTCTGGGACATTGACCTAATATGGCCACCCGGCCATATTGGGTCTATGACATTGACCTAATATGGTCACCTGGCCATATTGGGTCCACGACATAGACCTAATATGGCCACCTGGCCATATTGGGTCCATGAAATAGACTTAATATGGCCACATGGTCATATTGCATCCATGACATAGACCTAATATGGCCACATAGCCGCATTGGTTCTGGGACATTGAGCTAATATGGCCACATGGCCAAATTAGATCCGTGACATAGACCTAATATGGCCATATGGCAGCTATGTGGCCATACACAGTCCGCTCTTCTGAAATAGTTGCTGCTTGTTGAAATAAAATCTTTTTTCTTTTGAATGAATACCGTACACACCTAATTAACACCCAGATAGCGTTCAGCTGGGTTTTTTTTTTTTTTCCATCCCTTGGTGCGCTTGATAAACCCTGAAAGAATCTGTTGCATGTCAACTAAAACCGATGTCTAAAAATTAATCCTGCGATCAATTCAGTCAATTCAGCCCCGGCTTCAAGACGAGATGAAAGAAAAAAAAGAAAAGCCATATTTGAGCGAACAAACGCTGTAACTGTTTGGGATTCATCACAGAGAACAGTACCATTGTCTTACCTCCTTACACCGGAATATCATAAAGGGAAATTCTTTTTGTTGTAATTTTTTTTTTATTTCTATTAGTGATGAGCAGAGAAGCTTTAGAATTTTGGTTTTTAAAGCTGACCTCCGGCCTTCCCTTCAGTCATGCACGGCGGTTCCGGCTCCTCTCCTGTACTGGAACGGCGTACTCTGATTTCACCGCACACCGTGAGCTTCTCACAATGTGCATTAGAAGCTGCAGAAATCAGGTACAGCACACCCCCCCCCCTTATTTTCCTCCTGAAGGACACCCAACATCATCTACCCCTTTCATCGATAGCCTGACTGTTCCTGGACCGCCCCTTTCATTCATTGGATTTCATTTCTTTGAACCTTGGAGGCCCAGCATTGCATGTGGGTGGTCGGCAAGGCAAATACAGCCTGCCTAGAACTGCCCACTCCTCCAGACTAACATTGGGCCATCAAGGTATTTTGGTAGTAGCATAAATCCACTCCTATACACAGTCCTCTGCTTTCATCAGGAGCAGAAGCGGACTGACCATTTGGGAGCTCGGGCACTGGCCGAGGGCCCAGGGTCAGTAGGGGGCACCATGAGATACCCCTAGTACCTTTCATAGGCTTTTTTGGGGTGTGGTTTGAGTGTGGGTGAGGACACAGGGGCCCCATGATCCCCTATTGCCCTGGGGCCCCATGAGTTGTCAGTCTGACCCTGATCAGGACTGAGGGTTCTGGAGAAGAGTACTGAGGCAGAGTGCGGCGATGCTTTCAGGAAGCTATGTACAGCACCCTGCCGGCTTCTCCCACCAGCCATGACCTGTCTGCATTGCATAGAGAAGCACAGGGATCCATAAATGACATCACTAGGTCTACAATAAAGTATGTAATGAAAACTGAAAGGTTAACAAAAAAAAATCATTAACATATCGATGGAGGGAGACGGAAGGCAAAATATTAGCAGATTACCCTTCTTGTCAGCCCCGGCATCCCTTTATAGAGTTCTGAATGCCCAGGGCATGGGCGACTGACCATTTGGAAAATCGAGCACTGCCTAAGGGCCCAGGGTCAGTAGGGGGCCCCATGAGATGACCCTGGTACCTTTTTCATAGGCTTTTTTGAGTTTGGGCAAGAACACAGGGACCCAATAATCCCCTATTGCCCAGGGGCCCCATGAGTTGTCAATCCACCCCTGGCCCAGGGGAAGGGTGAGAAACCCCAATCACTGTTATATGGGGCACATGATCAGAAGCTGGCCCTGCCAGTTACCAATCTTCAGTTTGGATAGAGAGCTGTCCTTGACATCTCGGTCTTTATGCCGAGAGCGCTCCCAGCACATAAACATCGGTTTATGGGAGTTAAAGCCCACCATTTTGCTGTCACACATACTGTTCATGTTAGGTGGCTATAAAAGGGTTAGACTTCAGCTTTAATCATTTTTGGGGAAAAGAGCCCTCATTTCCTGTCATGGTGACACTAGAACAAAAAATAAAGGGGTCTATGGGACATAGACAGCAGTAAAAACTTGACAAATGTTCTACCTTGTCCCCACTTTATAGGTGTATCAATAGCCAAAGCTTTTCCTTTTAGCCTTGGACAAAGTAGAAAAAGAGTTTATTGAATCCTTTGTAATTTTTTTCGTGTCTCTGCCTTTTTGGGGAGACTTTCCTTTACTTCCTGTTCTGGAGACACAGCAGGAAGCAGGTTTAGCTCTTTCCTAAGTAAAGGGAAATCCCTTGTTAGCTGTCACCAGAACAAGTGTCCCCTTACCTGCAAGTCTGGTGGAAATTAGATTGCCTATTACTTTCTGCACTGGTGGCAATGATCCACTGACAACTCTACTTATCCTAGAAATTCCATGGATGGTCCTTAGTAAAACATAAAGATAGGGAATAAAAAATACTCCATGCATAAAAGTCCAGAATATCCACCAAGGAAAAGCCAACATGTTTCGGGTTATAATGGTCCTTATTCAGGGCTGGAAAGGACCAAGAGTCTAAAAACGTGACCCGACAATAGTACTAAAAGCACAGGTAATTTAATGCTGATCTGTAGCCTTGAGTCTCATCAGTTTGACACATATTGACTAAGACAGGAAGTGAAGAGAAAGCTCCCTACCGTGGATAGTCGGGAAAATCTCTCCAAAGAAAAGGTAACTTCCCTTTTGGTTGTCACCGGAATAAATGTCCCCTTATTTGCAGGTCTGGTGGCAATTGTAACATTTTTGGATATCTCATTACCTTCTGCACTGGTAGGAACGGTCAACTGGCAACTGTATTTGTCCTAGAACTTCCATGGATGGTCCTTAGTAAAACATAAAGATAGAATAAGGAATAAAAAATTATCCGTACATAAAAGTCCAGAATATCCACCAAGGAAAATCCAACATGTTTCAGGTTATAATGGTCCTTATTCAGGGCTGGAAAGGACCAAAAGTCTAAAAACTTGACCCGACAATAGTATTAAAAGCACAGGTAATTTAATGCTGATCACTCCATCTGTAGCCTTGGGTCTCATTCAGTTTGATACGTATTGACTAAGACAGGAAGTGAAGAGAAATCTCCCTATCGGGGAAAGTTGGGGAAATCAATCCAAAGAAAAGGTAAATTCCCTGTTGGTTGTCACCAGAACAAATGTCTCCTTATTTGCAGGTCTGGTGGCAATTGTAACATTTTTGGATATTTCATTACCTTCTGCACTGGTAGGAACGGTCAACTGGCAAATGTAGTTATCCTAGTACCCTCCATGGATGGTCCTTAGTAAAACATAAAGATAGAATAAGAAATAAAAAATTCTCCATACATAAAAATCCAGTATATCCACCAAGGAAAATCCAACATGTTTCGGGTTATAATGGTCCTTATTCAGGGCTGGAAAAGACCAAACGTCTAAAAACTTGACCAGAAAATAGTATCAAGAGCGCAGGTAATTTAATGCTGATCATTCCATCTGTAGCCTTGTGTCTCATTCAGTTTGAAGACAGGAGGTGAGGAGAAATCTCCTAATCTTGGGCACAGTAGGCCATCAACCCAGTCCACTGTAGTCCACCTAACGTTGGTTTAAGGACGAGATCTTTGAGATAGAGTGAGGTCCCCAAGTATTGATTGAATCCAACATTTGGCCTTCGGTACACCATTACCCTTTGGTTCCAAAATTATATAACCGCCGTCCGGCGTCACTCAACCCGCCATTAATTATTTTGTATTTAAACATCCACAAACAACTTTTGCAAATCCCTACTGGGCTCCATTGTCATAATCTTGATTTAATTTCCCCCTCCACAGCCCAGCTATAAATATTAGGTGTCAGGCTACGGTTCCCGTTATATATGCATCTCATATAAACCCATCGGCACGCGCCTCTCCATAGCCATACGCCTGCCTGCCTCTATGAAATAGCACGTTAAAGCGCGCAGCATGCAGCTAATTATCTCTCGCCGTCACGAGCACCGTACTCGATATTAATTTACCCTCAAGTACCTGCAAAAAGGTTCTTACGGGGACATAAGTGTCAGCCATTTTGCCAAACAACGATGATTTAAAGGGGGAATATTTAGACCGCCTGCTCGAAAATATTTTATTTTTCCAGTCGAGCCGAGGATGCAAGGGGTGGAAGCGGGGTTTAATGGACGCCAGCTTTTGACTGAACGGCTGTTACGCTTCGAGCCCCATCTTGGAAAGGCTGAGACGGGGGTGCCATAAATAGCCAACGTTTGATGGATATGCTCACGTTATTTAATTTAAAATTCTCATTAGGCCCGGAGAGTTGGAAGCCGTGAAGGTTCATTCATCTTGATGCCCCCGCCGCTCGATTACTGGCATGGCCCCCATAAAGCGAGAAAGAAGCAGCCGTGGGGAAGGGGGGAGGGGATGAAAGGGTTCAGCATTTATATATTCATTTATTATAAGCCTACAGGCCTCATCATGTCCTAATGGATCGAGGGCCTGATGAAGTCTCCGCGGTTGCCATGGCGACTTGGGGCCTACAGATGTCGGGGTGTGGTCGGCTAATACAAACTTGGCCATAAAGGCCTCATTCGATGAGATGATTGCGCTCAGCCGTTGCACTTTTCTAAATTTTCTCCCTGTCGTCATTTGCGTCCGACGGACGTGATCTAGAGTTTTGGGCAATCAGGAGCCATTCCTACCAGCTGGCAAATCGAGAACGAGGGAAATGAGAGGAAATTGAGTTGCAGAATTTCCAACATGGAAAAACATCAACTCATTATTTGTGAACAGCGTTTAGTCGGCGAGCTTCTTGTTACACGCTGTTGGCGTGTAAAGCTGGTCATCAGATTTACAATCCGTATCCTTTAATAAGATTTAGATGAAAAAAATTTGCGCTGACCGCTATGGAACATCGGCGATGGATTGCACACAAAATTTACCTATTGGACATTTATGTGTATATACAGTACCAGGGGCGGACTGACAACTCATAGGGCCCCTGGGCAATAGGGCATCATGGGGCCCTGTGTCCTTGCCCAAACTCAAAAAGCCTATGAAAAAGGTACCAGGGGCACCTCATGGGGCCCCCTACTGACCCCGGGCCCTCGGGCAGTGCCGGAGTTTCCAAATGGTCAGTCCGCCCCTGTACAGTACAATTGTTGTAATTGTTACCTTGTATTTGTGTGAGTTTATTATTACATTGTATTTGTGTGAGTTTGTTGTTACATTGTATTTGTGTGAGTTTGTTGTTACATTGTATTTGTGTGAGTTTATTGTTACATTGTATTTGTGTGAGTTTGTTGTTAGATTGTATTTGAGTGAGTTTATTGTTACATTGTATTTGTGTGAGTTTATTGTTACATTGGATTTGTGTGAATATATTGTTACCTTGTATTTGTGTGAGTTTATTGTTACATTGGATTTGTGTGAATTTGTTGTTGCATTGTATTTGTGTGAATTTGTTGTTACATTGTATTTGTGTGAGTTTGTTGTTACGTTGTATTTGTTTTAGGATTCGTTTAGGTTTGGTTCACATTAGATGTGCACACGTTCCCATGTGTCGCATGCAGGGTAGCCCATTCATTTCACTGGGCTGCCCTACCCGGGGTAAAAGCATTCATTTCAATGGGCTGCCCAACATGAGAGAAAAGTAGAAAAGAAGTCCCCGTCCCAGGGCAATAGGGGATCATGGGGCCCCTGTGTCCTTGCCCAAACTCAAAAAAGCCTATGAAAAAGGTACCAGGGGCATCTCATGGGGCACCCTACTGACCCCGGGCCCTCGGGCAGTGCCCGAGTTTCCAAATGGTCAGTCCGCCCCTGTACACTACAATTGTTGTAATTGTTACCTTGTATTTGTGTGAGTTTATTATTACATTGTATTTGTGTGAGTTTGTTGTTACATTGTATTTGTGTGAGTTTATTGTTACATTGTATTTGTGTGAGTTTATTGTTACATTGTATTTGTGTGAGTTTATTGTTACATTGTATTTGTTTGAGTTTGTTGTTACATTGGATTTGTGTGAGTTTATTGTTACATTTGTATTTGTGTGAGTTTGTTGTTACATTGTATTTGAGTGAGTTTATTGTTACATTGTATTTGTGTGAGTTTGTTGTTACATTGTATTTGTGTGAGTTTATTGTTACATTGGATTTGTGTGAGTTTTTGTTACATTGGATTTGTGTGAATTTATTGTTACCTTGTATTTGTGTGAATTTGTTCTTACATTGTATTTGTGTGAATTTATTGTTACCTTGTATTTGTGTGAGTTTATTGTTACGTTGTATTTGTTTTAGGATTCGTTTAGGTTTGGTTCACACTAGAATCTGCACACGTTCCCATGTGTCGCATGCAGGGTAGCCCATTCATTTCACTGGGCTGCCCTACCCGGGGTAAAAGCATTCATTTCAATGGGCTGCCCAACATGGGAGAAAAGTAGAAAAGAAGTCCCCGTCCCATTTCCAAAATTGCTCTACACCGAATCACACTCTTTAGTAGATGTTTGAGGTGCCATTAATAATTAATGGAACATCCGCGCATCTTCTAAGCCTAGTGTGGGGTGGGAATGCGCAAAAAATTGTGCGCTTTCCCAGCACTCACAGAAATTTGTGGAGGTGCTATTAATTCTTAATGGCATCCCAAAGCATCTGCTAACGTGTGCGTCTCGGGCACCATGCATTTCAGTGCGGCTTGATTCTCGGAAAAGGGTTAGGGATTTCTTTTTGTTCCTCGCATGTTGAAATGAATGGGCTGCCCGACACGTGCTGCACGGATGTGCATGCTTCATCGCATGCAGTAGTGTGAACCAAGCCTTAAGTGCAGTGCATTTCTGTGCGTGTTGGTAAACGTGGGATTTTATGTGCATTCCCGACCTACACTAGTGTGAACCTAGGCATAACTGCTGACTTACGGTCCACCGTGAACCATTTTCTCAACGGGCGCTGCTTGGTGGTTAGTAATAAGGAGGCAATACGCTACCTTCCACATTCAAACTGGGATCGTTGTTCACCATGCTGCAACTGTGATTGCAAAGCAGCCCCATTCCCTTCTGTGGGGTGTGTTGGCAGGCAGGATCACCATGATGCGGCATGCTCTACTTTTTTGTCTCCATAGGTGGTCATTGCTGGGCCATTTTGCCGTGCCACCATGACTGGCCATTGCTGGGCCATTTTGCAGTGTCCCCATGGCTGGCTATTACTGATCCATTTTGTGATGTCACCATGGATGGCCGGTGCTGAGCAAAATTGTTGCGCCTCCATGGATGGCCATTGCTGGGCCATTTTACTGTGCCTCTATGGATGGTCATTGCTGAGCCATATTGCCATGTCTCCATGGGTTACCATTGCTGGGTCTTTCTGCCATGCCTCTATGGGTGGTCATTGCTGGGCCATATTGCCGTGCCTCCATGGGTGACCATTGCTGAGCTATTTTGCAGTGTCCCCATGGCCGGCCATTACTAAGCCATTTTGTGATGTCACCATCGATGGCCGGTGCTGAGCCAAATTGTTGTGCCTCCATGGATGGCCATTGCTGGGCCATTTTACTGTGCATCTATGGGTGGTCATTGCTGAGCCATATTGCCGTGTCTCCATGAGTGACCATTGCTGTGTCTTTTTGCCATGCTTCCATGGGTGGTTATTGCTGGGCCATATTGCCGTGCCTCCATGAGTGACCATTGCTGGGTCTTTTTGCCATGCTTCCATGAGTGGTCATTGCTGGGCCATATTGCCGTGTCTCCGTGGGTGACCATTGCTGGGCCATTTTGCAGTGTCCCCATGGCCGGCCTTTACTAAGCCATTTTGTGATGTCACCATGGATGGCCAGTGCTGAGCCAAATTGTTGTTACTCCATGGATGGCCATTGCTGGGCCATTTTACTGTGCATCTATGGGTGGTCATTGCTGAGCCATATTGCCGTTTCTCCATGGGTTACCATTGCTGGGTCTTTTTGCCATGCCTCCATGGATGGTCATTGCTGGGCCATATTGCCGTGCCTCCATGGGTGGTCATTCCTGGGCCATATTGCCATGCCTCCATGGATAATCATTGCTGGGTCATATTGCCGTGTCTCCATGGGTGGCCATTACTGGGCCTTTTTGCCATGCCTCCATGGGTGGTCATTGCTGGGCCACATTGCTATGCCTCCATGAGTGGCCATTGCTGGGCTAATTTTCTATGTCTCCATAGGTGGCCATGGGTAGCCAACGCTGAGCCATTTTGCTGTGCCTCCATGGGCGACCTTTCCTGGGATGTAACAGGTGGCTCAGGTGTGTTAAAACTGCTCATGAATGAACTATATATTTCTTAGGAAACCTATAGCTGACCACACATGTTGCTGACTGATTGTACAATCACCTTCAGTTCTACAACAATAACCAGGCTTGGCAGATCAGATATAAACCAAATGGACTTTTTAGGTCAACCTTTGCACTTTATATTTGATATTCAGTCTAAAGATAGTCACAGCCATTAAGCTGACCATATTATTATTATTATTATTATACAGTATTTATATAGCGCCAAAGGTATGCTTAGCGCTGTACAGTAGCAAGGGGGACAGAACATGAGACAAGACAGTAACAATACACTACACGACGGGTTCAAGGGCCCTGCTCTTTCGAGCTTACAATCTAGGATTACAATCTAATTGTACAATCTTTGTATGAACTTTTAGACATTTAGCATATAACTGTGGATGTCAGGTATATAAGACTTGACTTACTAACAAGACGGAGGAGCAAATATCCAAATTCCTGTGCATGGGCAAGTAGGAATGTGGGCGCACCAGAATTAAAAAAAAAAGTAGTTTCACGCAGTTTGCTCTGGCATAAGATCTGGCCAAGCAGAGTAATTGGCTGAAGCCCTGAAGGTGGAAGTGCCTTTGAAAAGAGAAAGCAGCCGGTCTTATCATAAAATAAGAAAAAAAAAAGAAGGTTGAGTTTAATTCACTCTTGCCTTGGAAATCAAAGCCGTATGACACTCACATGGACAATGGCCGCCTCCTCTTATTACAGGCTTTCATTGTCCTGACAGCAGCCCGGGCTATTTTAGTACAATGAGCCGCTCCTTCACGCCTAAGCCCATCACATGAGGCTTGTGCTAAGTTGCCACGGAAACCGTCATCTCCGTAGAGTTTAAAGTCAGCGCAGAATTTTTTTTAATTTCTTTTTTCGAAAGGCCATAAGCTTGACAAGGGAGGGAACTTTGGATAATGGAAGACAGGACAGCAAAATTATCAAGACGCTTCAACTTTGCGGACATCAGAAAGTTCCTTTGGCTTTGGCTGGAGGGGCATAGAAAAAAATTGGTTTGGTGGATGGTTCTTCTCTAAATATTGGAAGGGAAACAAGCCCCAGAACTCATGGGGAAGCCAAAGTCCTTCAGGTGTCCCCACCTCCAACTGTGATCCAGAATCCTCACTTTCCTGTCGTGCAGCCCTCCCAACATATCTGTGTATCCTTAACCTCTTACCGGAACTCCCATTGGTCAAACCGATGCTTCCTCACCAATTTTCCTATTCTCTTCCTCGCTGTAGGCATCATGCCCCCATCTCTTCACCAATGCCATGATGGTAGACCACAGCTCTGGAGCCTCACAAATTTTCTTCGCTGTAGGTGTCATGCCCCCATCTCTTCACCAATGCCATGATGGTAGACCACAGCTCTGGAGCCTCACAAATTTTCCTCGCTGTAGGTGTCATGCCCCCATCTCTTCATCAATGCCATGATGGTAGACCACAGCTCTGGAGCCTCACCAATTTTCCTCGCTGTAGGTGTCATGCCCCCATCTCTTCACCAATGCCATGATGGTAGACCACAGCTCTGGAGCCTCACCAATTTTCCTTGCTGTAGGTGTCATGCCCCCATCTCTTCACCGATGCCACGATGGTAGACCACAGCTGTGGAGCCCCACCAATTTTCCTTGCTGTAGGTGTCATGCCCCCATCTCTTCACCGATGCCACGATGGTAGACCACAGCTCTGGAGCCTCACCAATTTTCCTTGCTGTAGGTGTCATGCCCCCATCTCTTCACCGATGCCATGATAGTAGACCACAGCTCTGGAGCCTCACCAATTTTCCTTGCTGTAGGTGTCATGCCCCCATCTCTTCACCAATGCCACAATGGTAGACCACAGCTCTGGAGCCTCACCAACCTCCTTTTCCTCTCCCTCTACTTCATCAGTTCTCCTGTAGAGCCTTTTCCTTACATGTCTTCCCAGATATACCAGATAAGGTGACCATGAACCCATAGTACACAACTACTTACAACCAAAACTTCAGCAAAAACTCCCAAATTTTTACGTTTTCCGGGAACAAACATATTTATTGATAGAGGAGGTCAGCACAGGTCCCCTTTAAGGACCAGCAAAACAACGCCAAGCAAGCCAGCCACATCCATTTGACTGTGCCATGCGCCACGCGGGGTTAATCTCCAGTAATGTCACGCAGAGAATGGCGGGGAGGAAAATGTCATTCATTCCGGCGCAGCACGAAAACGACGTTTTAACAGCCCGCTGACTCGCTTCCCTTAATGACAATGTCACTCCCGAACAGCCTGGATATTCGGGCCTCCGATGTTAATGATATCATTAAGCTTTCTGTTCTATGCCGTACCTGGCAAGGCAGGGGCATTCGTTTCCTATAGATTACCTGCTCTGACTTTCGCTCTGCAATCTGACAGGCGGCTGAGACCGGTCGCTCCCCCCCTTCGCCGAGTTCATCTTGCCGCGCTTCGCCTGCATTCCTCACCCGAAGTGCGTCCGCATTAATAAGCGGTTAGTCCATTATTGCTGTATTGATTCTTAGCGTAGATGGGTGTTATTTATTTGTTTTGCATAGGCCAGGGTGCTGCAGATTTTATACAAAAAACGTTGATGGCTTGCGGTGCAAAACGGATGTGCTGGGGACAGAATATAGCTTTCTGGATGGAAGCTCAAAAATCTGAGATCTGAAGAGTTCCTTCCCATACAATTCGTGTCTTTACTAAGCGATTAGCCACTGTTAGCAATGAGCAATTCTGAGCATTTATGAGTAGCCAAAATGTTGATGGAAATGGGCAATTATGCCAAAATTTTGGAGAAATGCATTGGAGTCATTGGTAAAAGCAGAATTAAGGACATAGTGACCGCATTGCTTTGTTAGAAAACAATGGATTGGTGTTAACGGATGTATTAGGGATAACATTGGGGTTAGGGTAAGCAGTCAGGGTGTCATTATGGATATTGCTGGGGTTAGGGTAAGCATTAGAGATAGTACTAGACCTATCGTTATGGTTAGTGTAGGCATTAGAGATAGTACTAGACATCTGTTGTGGTTAGGGTAATCATTAGAGATAGTACTAGACCTATAGGTATGGTTAGGGTAGGCATTAGAGATAGTACTAGACCTATCGTTATGGTTAAGTTACCATTAGAGATAGTACTAGACCTATCATTAGGGTTATGGTAGGCATTAGAGATAGTACTAGACCTTCATTATGGTTAGGGTAAGCATTAAGGATTGTACCAGGCCTACTGTTAGGGTCGGGGTAAGCATTAGGGATTGTACTAGGCCTACTGTTAAGGTCGGGGTAAGCATTAGGGATTGTACCAGGCCTACTGTTAGGGTCGGGGTAAGCATTAGGGATTGTACCAGGCCTACTGTTAGGGTCGGGGTAAGCATTAGGGATTGTACCAGGCCTACTGTTAGGGTCGGGGTAAGCATTAGGGATTGTACCAGGCCTACTGTTAGGGTCGGGCTAAGCATTAGGGATTGTACTAGGCCTACTGTTAAGGTCGGGGTAAGCATTAGGGATTGTACCAGGCCTACTGTTAGGGTCGGGGTAAGCATTAGGGATTGTACCAGGCCTACTGTTAGGGTCGGGGTAAGCATTAGGGATTGTACCAGGCCTACTGTTAGGGTCGGGGTAAGCATTAGGGATTGTACCAGGCCTACTGTTAGGGTCGGGCTAAGCATTAGAGATTGTACTAGGCCTACTGTTCGGGTCGGGGTAAGCATTAGGGATTGTACCAGGCCTACTGTTAGGGTCGGGGTAAGCATTAGGGATTGTACCAGGCCTACTGTTAGGGTCGGGGTAAGCATTAGGGATTGTACCAGGCCTACTGTTAGGGTCGGGGTAAGCATTAGGGATTGTACCAGGCCTACTGTTAGGGTCGGGGTAAGCATTAGGGATTGTATCAGGCCTACTGTTAGGGTCGGGGTAAGCATTAGGGATTGTACCAGGCCTACTGTTAGGGTCGGGGTAAGCATTAGGGATTGTACCAGGTCTACTGTTAGGGTTAGGGTAAACATTAGGGATTGTACTAGGCCTACTGTTGGGGTTGGGGTAAGCATTAGGGATTGTACTAGGCCTACTGTTAGGGTCGGGGTAAGCATTAGGGATTGTACCAGGTCTACTGTTAGGGTTAGGGTAAGCATTAGGGATTGTACTAGGCCTACTGTTGGGGTTGGGGTAAGCATTAGGGATTGTACTAGGCCTACTGTTAGGGTTGGGGTAAGCATTAGGGATTGTACTAGGCCTACTGTTCGGATTGGGGTGAGCAAGTAAGTAAGTATTAGGGACAGCATTGGGCATATTGAAATGGTTAGGTAAGCATTAAGAATAGCATTAGGCATATAGTTAGGATTAGGCATTGGGGTGCGCATGGGGGGTGCCGGTTGAACCTGGGCACAACCTTATCACTCATAGTTGCCAACTGTGTTACCAACAAATTATCAGGACGAATCTCCTCCACCTACTTGTGGATTACTGCAGGAATGTCCCCAAGGTGGAGCTTGCCTCTTCCTTGCTTTCTACTAGTACTGCAGTTAAGTGGGCGATGTGGGAATGGGGGCCTCAGAGATCATTTTTCTGGTGGTGTATATACGCATGTGTATTTGACCTTTGGGGTGCACACCCTAATGTAATGGGCTGTGCACACCTATGGGTTTAGGGTGAGCGTTTTGGATAGTTTTAGGCATATTGTTAGGGTTAGGTATGGCTTTATTATTCAACAAAGCCAATGGTTGCCATGCCAGTGCTGATATGATGATCATTGCTTGATCCAAAAAAGAAAGCAAATTTCACCTCGGCCACAGTTGAGGCTTATTTTGATAAAACCTGTAATTTTGCGGAAAAATCAAGTTCTCTTTAATGGCAGTTTTGTATCAACCTCACCATCTTCGTTCTATCATCCCACCCAGGGGTGGACTGACCATTTAGGCACTCGGGCACTGGCCGAGGGCCCAGGGTCAGTAGGGGGCCCCATGAGATGCCCCGGTACCTTTCATAGGCTTTTTTAGGTGTGGTTTGAGTGTGGGCGAAGACACAGGGGCCCCATGATTTCTTATTTCCCGGGGGCCACATGAGTTGTCAATCCGCCCCTGATCCCACCACGGATGAAACCCATAAATGCTGTAAACTGAAGATATCCAGGCTATGGGGGCCATATTTTGTGCAGCTGACTACCAGGCATTGTCTCTGGCAGGGGCGGACTGACCATTTGGAAATCCGGGCACTGCCCGAGGGCCCGGGGTCAGTAGGGGGCCCCATGAGATGCCCCTGATACCTTTTTCATAGGCTTTTTTGAGTTTGGGCAAGGACACAGGGGCCCCATGATCCCCTATTGCCCGGGGGCCCCATGAGTTGTCAGTCCGCCTCTGGTCTCTGCTGACTCTGATTACAGGTGCAAAGGGATAAGAAATTTTGAAAATCAAGCCTACAAGCTTCCAAGGAAAAAAAATGTAAATTAATTTATGGTACTAGAAATTCACAGTTTGCTGCGACCAGAATGAGGAAGTGGTTTGGAATAATAGCCATCGAACAGATGTTTATTTTTCACCTTTGCAGTATGTTTTAAAAAGTTGGAGTGTTACTTTAAGTCCTGTTCAGTAAGAATTCTGAATAGGTAAAGTTATCAGAATTTCTTCCCCAAGAACCGTCTTAAACATCTCGTTGTAATTCACAAATCATAATCCATGAAGCTGCCTCTGCGCTCTACCATAAAACCGTGGTGGGATCAGAATTACAAGCAATGCTGCCTTCCCACACTGTTGCCATAAAATTGGGTTGTTGCAGTGTTGTTTTCTTCTCACCAAGTCTCTATTAACCCTTCAGCCTTCCTGAACATTCAGGAAACGAGTTCGTCCCCAAACCATAACCCAACTTCCCGCGGCCCATCACACCCACAATCGGAACAGGAGGGCCAGCTCTTGTAGGCTCCTTAACGAGTCTGAAAACAATTACGTGATCCTTTTTGTTCCATTGATTAATTGGGTCACTTTAATTATGACAAGGAAGTTCTCCACCCCAAAAGACGGTGTCAAGTCAATAAAATCTAACCTGCTGATTTAGACGAGACGGTTTGAGAGTTTCATGGGACTTCACCAATGAAAAGTGGACTTTGGCTTCTTCGGGTTTCTTATAAATTCCCTTGGGAATTTTGAAAATGATAATTTTTTTAAATAAATAAATCCTAAGGCTCAAGTCAAAAAGAGGACACACCAGGAAAAGGATCCATGTTCTAAAAATTGACCATTTATTCACCTAAGTCACATGGCTGAATTAAAGATCCTTATCCATGTTTTGAGCCCCAACGCCGTCCAACATTTTTAAAAAATGCCCCCAGGGCCTCCTAAAAAAACAAAAAAGCAGCTGTCCCTCAAAATACCTCTTCTTCACTGGAATATATCCTTAGCCTTTTGGGTTAAATGGCAACTAGGAGACTAAGGAAAGACCCCCAGGGCCTCCTAAAAAAAAAACAAAAAAGCAGCTGTCCCTCAAAATACTGTACCTCTTCTTCACTGGAAGATATCCTTAGTCTTTTGGGTTAAATGGCACCTAGGAGACTAAGGAAAGACCCCCAGGGCCTCCTAAAAAAAACAAAAAAGCAGCTGTCCCTCAAAAAACCTGTTCTTCACTGGAAGATATCCTTAGTCTTTTGGGTTAAATGGCAACTAGGATTCTAAGGAAAGACCCCCAGGGCCTCCTAAAAAAAAAACAAAAAAGCAGCTGTCCCTCAAAATACTGTACCTCTTCTTCACTGGAAGATATCCTTAGTCTTTTGGGTTAAATGGCACCTAGGATTCTAAGGAAAGACCCCCAGGGCCTCCTAAAAAAATCAAAAAAAGCAGCTTTCCCTCAAAAAACCTCTTCTTCACTGGAAGATATCCTTAGTCTTTTGGGTTAAATGGCGCCTAGGAGACTAAGGAAAGACCCCCAGGGCCTCCTAAAAAAACAAAAAAGCAGCTGTCCCTCAAAAAACCTCTTCTTCACTGGAAGATATCCTTAGTCTTTTGAGTTAAATGGCACCTAGGATTCTAAGGAAAGACCCCCAGGGCCTCCTAAAAAAAAACAAAAAAGCAGCTGTCCCTCAAAATACCTCTTCTTCACTGGAAGATATCCTTAGCCTTTTGGGTTAAATGGCGCCTAGGAGTCTAAGGAAAGACTGTGAGTGTAAGAAGTCATGGCCCCACCCTCTGGGCATGGCACCTTGCGCCCACATTAGCACCAGTTTTCTGGGTTAAATGACGCCCAGCGTCATTCAACCAGGAAGACCGGGAACAGACTGTGAGGTGGTCCCTGCATCATTGAGCACCAAAAGAAGACTGGAGGGGAACCAGCAGGGCACATAACCAGTCAACAGACTTTAAAAAAGTATGAAAAAAAAGCTTAAAACACCATGTTGAGGGCTCAAAGGGGGAGCACTTGGGAGAAGTGGTGGTCCATTGGTTCAGTCAACGTCAAATAATTTGACTGCATTCCCTTTCCTTTACAAAAATCTGCACTAATCAAACCACTCTTTGGGCCTAACTGCGATATTAATCTCTTACCATTAGGAGATTGAGCCACTTGTTGCCACTTTTTTGAGAAGGTTCAGTAAAGGTTCGGTGAAAGTTTAATTATCTTTATCGAAATGACTGTAAGTGAAGGAACGATGGTCATTTATTTTAGAACCATTTTATGCCACTTGTAGGATTTTCGGCTGATCAGTCATCTGCGCTTAGAAGATCAGCAATTTGATTTTAATTGCCCTGCGCTCTAAACAATAAATTGTATTGATTTTTCGGAAAACAACGTTTCGCAGTAAATTATTTTCAAACAAGTCAGGAAATAATTTCAGTCGCTAACTCATTCCTATCCGTGGTCTACACAGAGCAGCCTTTCTCAACCTTTTTAACATAGAAGTACTTTTGATATAACTTGCAGGTATCATTGTGCATTGGTGTGGTGGTAAGTGGGAAGAATGCCCCTTACATTGGTGGTCAGTGGAGGAGCGCTGCTTACATTGGTGGTCACTGGGAAGAATGTCCCTTCCATTGGTGGCCAATGGGAAGAATGTCCCCTACATTAGTAATAAGTGGGAAGAATGCCCTCCTTATATTGGTGGCCACTGGGAAGAATGTCCATTACATTGGTGGCCACTGGGAAGAATGTCCATTACATTGGTGGCCACTGGGAAGAATGTCCATTATATTGGTGGCCACTGGGAAGAATGTCCATTACATTGGTGGCCACTAGGAAGAATTAGCCTAGGGGGCAGCACAGTGGCTAAATGTTTAGCACTTCCACCTGGCAGCATTAGGGTCGTTGGTTCAAATCCCAACCACGGCACCACCTACTTGGAGTTTGCATGTTCTCCCTGTGCCTGCATGGTACTCTGGCAGGTACTCTCCCACACTCCAAAGACATACTGGTAGGTGAATTGGCTCCTGTCTAAATTGGCCCTAATATATGTATGTATGAATGTGAGTTAGGGACCTTAGATTGTACGCTCCTTGAGGGTTAAGGACTGATGTGAATGTACAATATATATGTAAAGTGCTGTGTAGATTGACAGCACTATATAAGTACCTGAAATAAATAAATAAACCTTACATTGGTGGTCAGTGAGAAGCATGTCCTCCTTACATTGGTGGCCAAAGGGAAGAATGCCTCTTACATTGGTGGCCACTGGAAAGAATGTCCCTTACACTGGTGGTCAGTGGGAAGCATGTCCACCTTACATTGGTGGCCAATGAGAAGAATGTCACTTACGTTGGTGGCCAATGGGAAGAATGCTCCTTAAATTGGTGGTAAAAGGGAAGAATGTTCCTTACATTGGTTGGCAGTAAAAGGATGTTCCTCACAATGGTGGTCAGTGGGAAGAATGTTCCTTACATTGGTTGGCAGTAAAAGGATGTTCCTTACGTTGGTGGTCAGTGGAAAGAATGTTCCTTACATTGGTTGGCAGTAAAAGGATGTTCCTCACAATGGTGGTCAGTGGGAAGAATGTTCCTTACATTGGTTGGCAGTAAAAGGATGTTCCTCACAATGGTGGTCAGTGGAAGAATGTTCCTTACATTGGTTGGCAGTAAAAGGATGTTCCTTACATTGGTGGTCAGTGGAAGAATGTTCCTTACATTAGTTGGCAGTAAAAGGATGTTCCTTACGTTGGTGGTCAGTGGGAAGAATGTTCCTTACATTGGTTGACAGTAAAAGGATGTTCCTTACGTTGGTGGTCAGTGGAAAGAATGTTCCTTACATTGGTTGGCAGTAAAAGGATGTTCCTCACAATGGTGGTCAGTGGGAAGAATGTTCCTTACATTGGTTGGCAGTAAAAGGATGTTCCTCACAATGGTGGTCAGTGGAAGAATGTTCCTTACATTGGTTGGCAGTAAAAGGATGTTCCTTACATTGGTGGTCAGTGGAAGAATGTTCCTTACATTAGTTGGCAGTAAAAGGATGTTCCTTACGTTGGTGGTCAGTGGGAAGAATGTTCCTTACATTGGTTGACAGTAAAAGGATGTTCCTCACAATGGTGGTCAGTTGGAAGAATGTTCCTTACATTGGTGGCCAATGGTAAGAACAGTCCTTTCATTGGTGGTCAGGAACCTCTTGAAGGATCCTTAAGGGTCCACAGAACCCTGGTTAAGAAAGGTTAGCCTAGATCATTGCATTCAAATTATTGAACATTTGAAGGCCTTTTTACAAATGTTTGCTGAATTCTCTGCAAATTTAGACTGTCTATGGCCACATTTAGTTGCCTTTAGACCTGAAGTGTGGTAGGAGGAACAATAAAGCACAATCGCGACTTAACAAAAAGCAAAGAATATTTATACAGCACTGACATCTCTCCGTGTGTCCTTATGACGCTCCGTCACAAACCAGAGCCAGTTGGTCAGAAGCCAGGCCAATTTTTGTTTGTGGATTGTGGGAGGAAAAGGGAGCACCTGGAGGAAATTCACATGAACACAAAGAGAACATACACACTCCATGCTGGTGGTACAGTCTTAGGACTGCAGGGCAAAACTGCTAACTGCCAAGCAATTGTGCTGCCCTGTACCTTGCCAAGCAACACACATTTTCTGGAACACCTTGGACACATGCTGGATAGGGATGAATGGAATGCATTCGGAAAAATTGATTTCACCATGAAATTACTGAAACTCTCCATTCCACTCACTGAGTTGCTTTATGTGAAATTTGCTTACAATAAAAAAATAAGATCTATTCTTTTTGTTTAATATAGTTATTTAACCCCTTCCCACCAGTTGAATTCATATATGTGACAGCGCAGAGGCGAGCCTGATTTTATGCAGCCATATATTTGTTTGATTCATTTCAATTGCGCACCCACCAGCAGTTTGACCGTGCTGTCACCGACAGGTCCCAGTCACTTGGGGACATTCAGGAGCCAGTAGGACATTCTCCTAATCACTGTGAGAGCCAATGGCAGTGATCACATGATCAGGAAGTTCATGAAACTCCTCCGGAGTCATTAAAAGGCCTTAAAAAACACCAAAATTCATCCTAATTTTACAAGTATTTTCATCAAAATAATAAAATTTTACCAAAATTATCACATTATCATTTATCTCTACTCTTGGGGGTTCAAGAACAAAGGTTGCATATGGGTTGTATGTACTCTGTAGTACCATACTGTCATACATATGATGGGGTATATTGATGAAGAAATATTGCTGCACGACTGTCTCTAGTACTCAAAAATAATCCCCGTAATTTGCCTAATAGTTTATTCCTATGATCATCGCCTCCATCTAGTGGCTACAATGTGGTATTTTTACTGACTAGGTTATTTAACCTCTTGGCGCCGGCCGCACGCCAATGTATGGCCTCCAGGCGTCTGGGCCTTGACGCCAAGCGGCTGCACTTTTGCGTGCAATTAAGAAAAACATATGTGCTGAGAGCGTGCACCCTGTACGCTCCCAGCACACATGTCCGGTACTCACGGAAAGGTCCCGATCTCCTCTTTCGATCGGGACCTTTTCCGATCATGTGACCATCATGATGGCGTGTCACGGTGGTCACATGACCCTAAATCTCGCCCAGGGGCGGACTGACCATTTGGGAACTCGGGCGCTGCCTGAGGGCCCGGAATCAGTAGGGGGCCCCATGAGATGCCCCTGGTACCTTTCATAGGCTTTTTTGGGTGTGGTTTGAGTGTGGGCAAGGACATAGGGGTCCCATGATCCCGAGGGCCTGGGTTCAGTAGGGGGCCCCATGAGATGCCCCTGGTACCTTTCATAGGCTTTTTTGGGTGTGGTTTGACTGTGGGCAAGGACATAGGGGCCCCATGATCCCCTATTGCCCAGGGGCCCCATGAGTTGTCAGTCCACCCCTGACCTCGCCCCACCTCCTGGCTTCTGAAACCCTTAAAGGGACGGGAGGCGCCAGCGCCAAGGGGTTAAGGAAAAACGCAGTATTATGGACACTAGATGGGGCTGACGATCTAGTGCACGGGTGTCGGCCCTCCAGCTGTTGCCAAACTACAAGTCCCATGAGGCATTGCAAAATTGACAGTTACAAGCATGACTCCCAAAGGCAGAGACATGATGGGACCAGAGGCGGACTGACGACTTATGGGGCCCCTGTGTCCTTGCCCAAACTCAAAAAAGCCTATGAAAAAGGTACCAGGGGCACCTCATGGGGCCCTCTACTGACCCCGGGCCCTCGAGCAGTGCCCGAGTTTCCAAATGGTCAGTCCGCCCCTGGATGGGACTTGTAGTTTTGCAACAGCTGGAGGGGCGCCAGTTTGACATCCCTGATCTAGTACATGTAGACCAGTGTTTGTCAACTCCAGTCCTCATGGACCCCCAACAGGTCATGTTTTCAGGATTTCCCTCAGATGAAACAGCTGTGGTAATTACTAAGGCAGTGAAACTGATCAAATCACCTGTGCAAAATAATGGAAATCCTGAAAACATGACCTGTTGGGGGTCCATGAGGACTGGAGTTGAGAAACACTGATGTAGACCATCAGGTGGCATTTTTTTCTGAAATATCCCAACCAGCAAAAGGTACCAGGGGCATCTCATGGGGCCCCCTACTGACCCCGGGCCCTCGGGCAGTGCCCGAGTTTCCAAATGGTCAGTCCGCCCCTGGATGGGACTTGTAGTTTCGCAACAGCTGGAGGGGCGCCAGTTTGACATCCCTGATCTAGTACATGTAGACCATCAGGTGGCATTTTTTTCTGAAATATCCCAACCAGCAAAATACCACATGATGGCCACTAGAAGGAGCTGACTATCATAGGAAATAAACATCTTAGACACATTACAGGGATTGTTTGTGAGGGCTGTGAGAATGCTTGAGACATTAACACAGCATTTTTTTTTATAAATGGACCCATAGTGTACCTATCTTGATGCTGCTCCCTACTAGAAGAATTTCAAATCTTCATATCTGCTTCAGCCGAAAAAACAGCCTGTGTTAGGCGAAGCAGCAAAATGCATCTGGTTGAGAAAAACCGTCACAAAATAAATGCAGTTATTTGTCATTTTCATAAAGCAATTGTCTTATCACCACTTCCAAGAACCTACGATGACATGTTGTGCCCTTCCTATGCTTTTTCCTATCAGTACCACAGCACGCGAGGCAGGAGCAGATTGGAGTCAGGGTGTTGCCCGTAAAGCCAAGCAGGACAGGAAGTTTTGGACTGAGATAAGGATTCCTGTGGGAGCGAAGGAGTTCCCAATATCTGGATAGACATAGGAAGGAAGAGCGAGAGAGGATGGAAGAGGCTGAGAGAGTTATCGAAGGGAAACTGCAAATTGTTTTGAAACAAATGCGGTTTTGTGAAAGCGTTGATGACTTTACCTGGTGATTTGTCTCGGAATCAGGGCAGAAGATAAAAGTGATGTTTGATGTGCTGTGTTCTGTTACTGTAGTCTTGTCTATTTATGTAGACCCTTTGAAAGCTGTGCAGGGCATCTGGGGTATGTTCAGGGGCGTATTTACCACGAGATAAACAAAGCATTTGCCTAGGGCGGCATTTTTCAGGGGGGCAGCTGCATTTTTCAGGGGGGCAGCACCACCCCCCGGAAGAAGGAATGGAAGAGAGGACACAGGGGCGGACTGACAAGTTATGGGGCCCCGGGCAATAGGTGAGTACCGGACATGTGAGCTCTCAGCACATTTTTTTTTTTACTAGAACGCAAATGTGCGGCTGCTCAGCGGCTAGGCCCAGACGCCTGAAGGCCACACATTTGCGTTCGAGCGGTGCCAGGAAGTTAACCTTTCCAACTATGTAACTTGACCAGGGGACTAAAGATGGCTTGATCCAGTCCCACTGAACCAATACCTACCCCCAGGGGCAGACTGACAACTCATGGGGCCCCCCGGGCAATAGGGGATCATGGGGCCCCTGTGTCCTTGCCCAAACTCAAAAAAGCCTATGAAAAAGGTACCAGGGGCATCTCATGGGGCCCCCTACTGACCCCAGGCCCTCAGGCAGTGCCCGAGTTTCCAAATGGTCAGTCCGCCCCTGAGGGGACACACGCAGCATGGGGGCCAGGTGGGATCCGGGAGAGGCTGCGGGCTCCTTGATGGTGTATGAAGAGCCTGAATCTTGTTCCTGGGGATGTCCGGAGCTGTGAAAGTGAGTGTCTTCTCTATCTCGCCAAGGGGAGGGGGGTGTCCAGTGTATAGGGGGTGGTGGTAGTGGAAGGCTCTCTTGGGTGGGGGGGGGGCTGAGGTATTGGTCAATGTCAGGCTCTCTTCATGAGGGAGGGGGGTATTGGTTGGTGTCAGGATCTCTCCATGGGGAGGGGAGCCGATTTTTGTATTGCCTAGGGCAGCACGAAACCTAAATACACCACTGGGTATGTTGGTTTAGGTCAACCAGGGCAAAAAGGAGACAATCCTAACAGTTACAACTGCACTATTGAAACTATAGGCTATGTGACCAGTGCTGACTAAAATTAAAAATACAGAAAAGTCCAGAAACCCAACAACACTAGGGATTCTGATATTGTGGTCCTCAAAAGTCCAAAGGGTCAGATAGAAAGGCCAGTTAAAGACCCAACAGAAAGGTCTGAGATATCCAGAAAAAAAGGGAGAGGCAGGAGAGCCCTTATAGTGTAGTGTGTATCTGAAAATAAAGTTATTACCTCAAAAAATCTTGTAACGTTGTGGTTACCTAAGTGGGTAGAGCCATTCAACGTTCTGTAGGTGGAGAAAAGACCCCTTCTCCAGGCGGAGTGAAATAGTATGCTCTTGATGCCACAAAAAATTATTACAAGTCCAGAAACCCAACAACACTTAAGGATTCAGGTGTTGGTGGTCCTCAAAGTTCAAAGGATAAGACCAAGAGGCCTGTTAAAGACCGAATAGAAAGGCCAGTGGTATCCACCGGAAAAAAAAGAGGGAAGAGAAGGGAAAGCCCTTATAGTGTAGTGTGTGTCCAAAAATAAGGTAACTCAAGAAAAATTATTAGATAGGAAAGCAAAAATGACTTGTGGTGACCCAAGTGACCCAAGTGGGTAGAACCACACAACCTTCCGTGAATGCAGATTAAGAAAAGACCTAATCTTCACACCGGAATGGGTAGGGAGGAGAGTATTTTCTGCTCTCAATACCATGGGGGTCCCAATCCTGCATCTTCTAACGAACCATTAGAATGTATCGTACTGGTAGGGTAAGAGGAGGTGTAAAAAAAAACCTGTTAGTGATCTCAATGGCAGAGGTGCCTGGTGCGGTGTGCCTAAAGATGGGTGAGAGACATTAAGGTTGAGGAACATCAAGTAGGTTTATTTCACAAAATATTTCACCATCAAAGATTTTTGATGTTCGTCAAACTTGATGACCTATCTTTGGACATCCCACATAGGGTGCCTCTTCCATTTTGATTCCAAATGGGGTTTTTTACACTTCCTCTTACCCTACCAACAGCACTTAATGCTTATTGGCTCCCATGCCTCCAGAAATCATACACATGTGGAAAATGTCAGTTTGTTAGCGTGCCATAGTAGTTGCTAATGTTGGGTCAAGAACAGATGTGGAATGTTTCTGACAGAGCTTCTCTCCGACAGAACATTAGTCTTAAAGTAGAATGGCCCTTGAGTTACCATTACATAGTTTGTACACCAAAGAGGTCCCATCCCAGTCTTGAAACCCCTGATGATCAGTCAACAGCCCACCACGCAGCTCCAAGGCTACTAAAAATTCATTATTCTTGGACTAGCACTGTAGTAAAACACCCCCACTTTGGAAACCTATTATAGAGCAACAGGTTCCAAGGTTGGACTGTGCTGACCTGAACAATGGCCAACACCCCTGCATGCAATGAGGGCCTCAGAACTATGAATGGTTAAATCAGAACTGGAATGCTGAGTTAGAGGCAGTTGGACAAGTTGTCTCATTTCTGGCTAAAGATGGACAACCTATCTACAATAAGCACAGACCACAAATGACTGTGAAATACGTTTATTTGCATATTGGTCGTACTCCCAGCTTAGGAATCTGTTATTAACTGAGCTCCTAAAAGGGTACATTTAGAAATCTAAACCGTTCCATCACTAGAAACTGAAGAAACGTTTTGGTTTCATCAAATTTCCTTACTCTTCTTTAACCAGAGGACCAGGGCCATAACTTTGTTTTATGGGGCCCCATAGCCAAACCGCTATACTGCCACCAGGGGCGGACTGACCATTTGGAAACTCAGGCACTGCCCGAGGGCCCAGGGTCAGTAGGGGGCCCCATGAGATGCCCCTGGTACCTTTTTCATAGGCTTTTTTGAGTTTGGGCAAGGACACAGGGGCCCCATGATCCCCTATTGCCCGGGGGCCCCATGAGTTGTCAGTCCGCCCCTGACTGCCAATATGGCTTTAGTTAGGCCCTTGCACAGAGCATTTGAACATATGCTGGTAAACTGAAGTTGCAGCTCAAAGAGCACTCCAGCCGACCGAATTGTTCCCTCTCTCCATTAACAAATGATAACAAATGTTTCCTGCTCATATGTCAAAAACGCAAATCGCATGAGTCACGAGGGGAAAATTAAATTTTCGTCTTAATTAAATCATCCATAAAAGCAGGAACAGCAAGATAGTAACAGCTTACTCATGGCAGACACGACGGTCCCTAAAGTGTTTTTCTTTCCAATTTTCATTATTTAATTCTTAGGTGAAGTGAGGAAGTATTAGATCCCCTGTTGGGTTTTTATCACTGTCTATGTCCTGTTGCAGAGATTCCCCTCTCTGTTCATCTTGGAGACCGGCATTTAACCCTTCCTCAGACCATCTAAGATACACTTTCATCGGTGCCTAGTCAAGCTATAACTAAGGACTGAACAAAAGTTTCTGCAGTCTTAAAGTCAGTGACGTAGCAATAGCCGTAGCAGTCTGCACAGCTGGTTTGGGGCCAGGGGGTGGAAGAAGGGCCCATTAGGGAAATTGATGAGGAGCTGTAACATTTCCAGTCAAGGAAAGTGAATGGCATCCCAGCCAGCACTGAAATTAACCTTGTATGCCCAACACAGGCTTCCTCAGCCTTCAGTTGGTCGTTGGGTTGCCTATTGGGTAGACCTGGCATATTCTTCATTGTAAAATTAGGGTTTACAGGGTCATCACTGAGACTGATCCTGTACCTACTGTGATATTTCCAATCAAGAAAAGCTGATGTCATCTCAGCCAGCACTGAAATTAACCTTGTATGCCCAATACAGGCTTCCTCAGCCTTCAGTTGGTCGTTGGGTTGACTGTTGGGTAGACCTGACATATCCACCATTGTAAAACTGAGGTTTACAGGGGTCATCGTTGACACTGATCCTATGCCTCCTGTGATATTTCCAATCAAGTAAAGCTGATGTCATCCCAGCCAGCACTGAAATTAACCTTGTATGCCCAAGGCTGTATCCTCAGCCTTCAGTTGGTCGTTGGGTTGCCTGTTGGGTAGACCTGACATATTAACCATTGTAAAACTGAGGTTTACAGGGGTCATCGCTGACACTGATCCTCTGCCTCCTGTGATATTTCCAATCAAGTAAAGCTGATGTTATCCTGGCCAGCACTGAAATTAACCTTGTATGCCCAACACAGGCTTCCTCAGCATTCAGTAGGTCGTTGGGTTGCCTACTGGCTAGACCTGACATATCCATCATTGTAAAATTAAAGTTTACAGGGTTATCGCTGAGACTGATCCTGTACCTCCTGTGATATTTCCAATCAAGAAAAGCTGATGTCATCCATACCAGCACTGAAATTAACTTTGTATGCCCAACACAGTCTTCCATAGCGTACAATTGGTCGTTGGGTTGCCTGTTGGGTAAACCCAACACTGTAATATTAAGGATTACAGGGGCTGTCGTTGATACTGATCTTGTACCCCCTGTGACATTTCCATTCAACAAAAGCTGACGTCATCCTGGCCAGTACTGAAATTGTATACCTTGCAGTCTTCCTCAGCCTTCAGTTGGTGGTTGGGTTGCCTATTTGGTAGACCTGACATATCCATCATTGTAAAATTAAGGTTTACAGGGGTCATTGCTGACACTGATCCTGTACCCCCTGTGACATTTCCAGTCAACAAAAGCTGACATCATCTCAACCAGCACTGAATTTGTAGGCCTAGCAGTCTTCCTAAGCCTCCAGTTGGTGGTTGGGTTGCCTAGCGGGTAGACCTGAGATATCCATCATTGTAAAATTAAGGTTTACAGGGGTCGTTGCTGACGCTGATCCTGTGCCTAGCAGTCTTCCTCAGCCTCCAGTTGGTGGTTGGGTTGCCTATTGGGTAGATATGACATATCCATCATTGTAAAATTAGGGTTTATAGAGTTCTTTGCTGATACTGATCCTGTGCCCCCTGTGACATTTCCAATCAACAAAAGCTGACGTCATCTTGGTCAGCACTGAATTTGTAGGCCTAGCAGTCTTCCTCAGCCTCTAGTTGGTGGTTGGGTTGCCTACTGAGTAGACCTGAGATATCCATCATTGTAAAATTAAGGTATACAGGGGTCGTTGCTGACACTGATCCTGTGCCTAGCAGTCTTCCTCAGCCTCCAGTTGGTGGTTGGGTTGCCTATTGGCTAGACCTGACATATCCATCATTGTAAAATTAAGGTTTACAGGGGTCATTGCTGACACTGATTCTGTACCTCCTCTGATATTTCCAATCAACAAAAGCTGATGTCATCTCGGCCAGCACTGAAATTCACTTTGTATGCCCAACACAGTCTTCCTCAGCCTTCAGTTGGTCATTGGGTTGCCTGTTGGGTTAAACCTGACACTGTAATATTAAGTTTTACATGGGTTGCCATTGACACTAATCCTGTACCCTCTGTGACATTTCCAATCAACAAAAGCAGACATCATCTTGGCCAGCACTGAAATTGTATGCCTAGCAGTCTTCCTCAGCCTTCAGTTAATGGTTGGGTTGCCTATTGGGTCGACCTGACATATCCATCATTGTAAAATTAAGGTTTATAGAGGTCGTTGTTGACGCTGATCCTGTACCCCCTTTGACATTTCCAGTCAACAAAAGCTGTCGTCATCTCAACCAGCACTGAATTTGTATGCCTAGCAGTCTTCCTCAGCCTCCAGTTGGTGGTTGGGTTGCCCACTGAGTAGACCTGAGATATCCATCATTGTAAAATTAAGGTTTATAGAGGTCATTGCTGATACTGATCCTGTACCCCTTGTGACATTTCCAATCAACAAAAGGAGACGTCATCCTGGCCAGCACTGAAATTGTAGGCCTAGCAGTCTTCCTCAGCCTCCAGTTGGTGGTTGGGTTGCCTACTGAGTAGACCTGAGATATCCATCATTGTAAAATTAAGGTTTACAGGGGTCGTAACTGACACTGATCCTGTGCCTAGCAGTCTTCTTCAGCCTCCAGTTGGTGGTTGGGCTGCCTATTGGGTAGACCTGAGATATCCATCATTGTAAAATTAAGGTTCATAGAGTTTGTTGCTGACACTGATCCTGTACCTAGCAGTCTTCCTCAGCCTCTAGTTGGTGGTTGGGTTGCCTACTAGGTAGACCTGACATATTCATCACTGTAATATTACGTTTTACAGGTTGACACCAATCCTGTTACCCCCCTTGTGACATTTTCAATCAAGAAAAGCTGACGTCATCCCGGCTAGCAGTGAAATTAATCTCGTATGCCTAACACAGACTTCGTTGAGTTGAGTTTCCAATTGGGTGGACCTGATAGGTAACCTAATGGCCTACCAGGGGCGGACTGACCATTTGGGAACTCGGGCACTGGGGTCAGAAGGAGGCCCCATGAGATGCCCCTGGTACCTTTTCATAGGCTTTTTTGGGTGTGGTTTGATGGTGGGCAAGGACACAGGGGCCCCATGGTGCCCTATTGCCCCATGAGTTGTTAGTCCGCCCCTGTGGCCTACCGAAGAAGGGGCGGACTGACCATTTGGGAACTCGGGCACTGGGGTCAGAAGGAGGCCCCATGAGATGCCCCTGGTACCTTTTCATAGGCTTTTTTGGGTGTGGTTTGAGCGTGGGCAAGGACACAAGAGCCCCATGATCCCCTATTGCCCCATGAGTTGTTAGTCCGCCCCTGTGGCCTACGAAGAAGGGGCGGACTGACCATTTGGGAACTCGGGCACTGGGGTCAGAAGGAGGCCCCATGAGATGCCCCTGGTACCTTTTCATAGGCTTTTTTGGGTGTGGTTTGAGTGTGGGCAAGGACACAAGAGCTCCATGATCCCCTATTGCCCCATGAGTTGTTAGTCTGCCCCTGTGGCCTACAGAAGAAGTGCATACAGTGGACTGACAACGCTGTTGCCAATTGCGAGGTAGAGGGTTAGCGTAGTCACCCTGCAACAGGAAGTGCTGTTATTGGTAGGATCTTCACATAAGAAACTTTTGGGTTGGCATACACTTTGAGGTTGGCTACTTCAGACTCCTGGTGCCAGCGGTGAGGCGCCAGCAGTGAGGGTGGCGACGGGATATCCTGTACTGGCGGGCGTCATCCTTTTTATAGACTAGAATGAAAACTATACGTACGTCTAGTTCAAAGATCAGCCGCCGAGTTGTCACAAAGCCCCCTTCGCCTACCTTCGTCACCCATAAAAGCGACGTAGGGTGGCGCGCCAAAAAAGCCCGGCGAAGTGTCACAAGTACCAAACCGCGGGCTTGCGAACTTTAACGAGCAAACGATAGAATTAATGCGCAGCTGAGCGTAATTACACAAATTAACTAATTTGTAACAGGTGTACGCGTAGGAAGAGGCCTGCCAGAAATAGATTCAAGTGTTAACGCGCGCACCTGCCCTGCTTCCCACTCTGCGGCGAAGGCAGCGCGCTGCAACGGCACATCCCCCCCCCCCACTGTGAAGGTAAGCAATATTATTGATGTTCTGATTGGACAAACTCGGATCTCGGGGCCGATGCTTTGTGCTGGCGAAAGCGTGCGATTTTTTTTTTTCTTCAACGAGTTATTGGCAAGATTCTGAGAAAAGCATTTTTTTTTTGTTGTTGTTTTCGTTTAAATGCGGCGCTCTCAATTAGTGCGCGGATTGGAATTAATTAGTTTAATGACTGTGGGTTCTTAATGAAGAGGTGCAAATCGGGGTGGGGGAGGGGGAGTAAAGTGAATGGAAACCCTACAGTAGCTATGAACTTCTCCTGGTAATTTGACCATTGGAAGTGTTAAGTCTGTTCAATAAGGGCAAAAAAATATATATATATATATATATACCCGTCGATCCTGCCAGAAACCTTGTGAGCTGATAACTTCCTGTGCCTGGGCTAGAATCAGCTATCACCGTCCCCAGCTGTCTCTGTGGTCTACAGCGCCCCCTTCTGTTATGGAGAAGAGGAGGGGGGAAGATGTTGTAATTGTTTTATATATATATACACACACACATACATACATACACACATACATACATACATACATACATACACGAAGAGAGAGAAATATATATACACATACACATACACACACATATATATATACACACACGCACACACACGAAGAGAGAGGAAAAAAACAAAAAATACATATATATACACATACACACATATATATATATATACACACACACACATATATATACACACACACACACACACATATATATACACACACACACACATATATATACACACACACACACATATACATATATATATATACACACACATATATATACACACACACACATATATATACACACACACACACACACATATACATATATATATATACACACACACACATATATATACACACACACATATACATATATATATATACACACACACACACACATATATATACACACACACACACACATATATATATACACACACACACACATATATATACACACACACACATATATATACACACACACACACACATATATATACACACACACACATATATATACACACACACACATATATATACACACACACACATATATATACACACACACACATATATATACACACACACACATATATATACACACACACACATATATATATATATACGGAGAGGGAGAGTCTATAGGAATCAGCAGTCAGGCCAGTAGCAAGTCCACACAATGGAGGAGTGTACAGATAGAAGAGAGTGCCGAGGTGGAAGGGGTGCAGAGGTGGGAGGAGTCAGAACGGCAGAAGGGGGTGCAGAGGTAGAAGGGGGTGCAATGTCGAAAGGGGGCGCAGAGGTGGAAGGAGTCGCAATGGCAGAAGGGGGTGCAGAGATAGAAGAGGGTGCAATTGTGGAAGGGGGTGCAGAGGTGGAAGGGCTTGCAGTGGTAGAAGGGGGTGCAGAGGTAGAAGAGGGTGCAATGGGAGAAGGGGGGGTGCAGAGGTAGTTGGGTGTACAATGGGGAAATGGGGTTACAATGGCAGAAGGGGGTGCAGAGGTAGAAGGGGGGGATAATGGTGGAAGGGGTTGCAGTGGTAGAAGGGGGTGCAGAGGTAGAAGGGGGGGACAATGGTGGAAGGGGTTGCAGTGGTAGAAGGGGGTGCAGAGGTAGAAGGGGGGGCAATGCTGGAAGGGGGTGCAGAGGTGGAAGGGGGTGCAGAGGTAGAAGGGGGGACAATGCTGGAAAGGGGTGCAGAGGTGGAAGGGGGTGCAGAGGTAGAAGGGGGGACAATGCTGGAAAGGGGTGCAGAGGTGGAAGGGCGTGCAATGATGGAAGGGGGCGCAGAGGTGGACAAAGGGTTGCAATGGTGGAAGAGAGTGCAGAGGTGGCAGGAATTGCAATGATGGAAGGGGGTGCAGAGGTAGAAGAGGCTGCAATGATGGAAGGGGGTGCAGAGGTAGAAGAGGCTGCAATGATGGAAGGGGGTGCAGAGGTAGAGGAGGGTGCAGGGATGAAAGGAAATGTAGAGGTGGAAGGGGTTGCAATGGTGGATGGAAGTGCAGAGGTAGAATGGGTTTTAATAGGAGAAGGGGTGAAATAGTGGAAGGGGGTTCAGAGGTAGAAGAGGATGCAGTGGTGGAAGGGAGTGCAGAGTTGGAAGAGGTAGCGGTGGTGGAAGGGGATGCAATGCTAGAAGGACAGGTGTCTCTTATACAGGTAACACAATGAGATTGGCAGCACTCCCTTTAAGAGACTGCTTCTAATCTCAGCTTGTTACCTGTATGAAAGACACCTGGTAGCCAGAAATCCTGCTGAATGATAGGGGATCAAATCCTTCTTTCCCTCATGAACATGCAGATCCGTCATCATTTGTTAGACGCATTTCTGCTGAATTTGTTGTTGTATTCTGTCTCTCAGTGTTACACCGAACATTCCATTGTTAGACCGATCATTTCTGTGTGAGGGGCGAACATTCCATTGTTAGACCGATCATTTCTGTGTGAGGGGCGAACATTCAACATCAGCATCGGATCGAATACGCATTTCCTTCACTGTATTTTTCCTGGTTGAACCCACTACATGCCGTATATTCAGTATATTCGATGGTTGTTCCCCTTTAATTCCGAAGCGTATCGGATTTTTTTGGCATATTACGAGCGGATCCTTTAAGCGTTCTCATATAACTGGCGCACTGTTTTCTTGGCGTCCCCGGCGACCTCTCACTTTGACGTACAATTCTAATAATCTGTTGGTCGGGTTGAACATCTCATGCTGCTTCTGCTTCTGATCTTATCAAGCAATAAATCTTCGCCGTTCGGCGCTTCCTCCTAGATGGACATCATTAAGTTCCGTGTCGGCGGCTCTTCGTGTCTCGCGGTTCCTCCTGCGTGTCATGCGTCGTGCGTGGAAACCGGCGGGGTCCGATTGTGGCCTCTCGGTCGGTCTCTGGAGACACGGTGAAGGCAGGTTTGGGGTGGACCAGGGGCGGACTGACCATTTGGAAGCTCAGGCACTGCCCGAGGGCCCGGGGTCAGTAGGGGGCCCCATGAGATGCCCCTGGTACCTTTTTCATAGGCTTTTGTGAGTTTGGGCAAGGACACAGGGGCCCCATGATCCCCTATTGCCCGGGGGCCCCATGAGTTGTCAGTCCTCCCCTGGGGTGGACTTTTGTCTAGTCCTGATGTGGGCATGTCAAGACGAAGATATATAATCCTCGAAATCGCTCCCATGGTAGTATTTGCCGCCGCCGATCAATATATTGACGTTCACCAGCTGAAGAGCTTCTCAGAAGCCTCTTGATTCCAAGGCGTTCGTTCTGTTGTTTCGGGATTTGACACGAAGGATACAATGGAATCCTGAGAAGAGACGTGAGGAACTGAACCTTGTTTAAAAGAACGGCGCCATCTTTGTTCAGGCATTATCCAGGAGCCAGATGCCGGCTCTGAGAGGACACAGTCATGGCGGCGTTCACAAATGTCTGACACGGATCAGCCCCTGATGCAGCCTCTTGTGACCAGCTACAGCAGGGGTGTCAAACTCTGTTTCATCCCCATCCAGTGGCGGACTGACAACTCATGGGGCCCCCCGGGCAATAGGGGATCATGGGGTCCCTGTGTCCTTGCCCATACTCAAAAAAGCATATAAAAAAGGTACCAGGGGCATCTCATGGGGCCCCCTACTGACCCCGGGCCCTCGGGAAGTGCCCGAGTGCTCGAATGGTCAGTCCGCCCCTATCCCCATCATCAGATGTCAAGAATCCCACACCCTCCCCAACATCACCATGCACCGCCTTTGGGGGCAGAGCTAGAAAGCAGAAAGTGCCGGGTCTGGAGGAGGACCAGAGGAGGACTGGAGCCAGTTACCAGAGTCTGCTGAATGCTGAGACCAGGGGAGGCAGAGATGAGGGGTGCAGAATTTGGCAGAGGAGTTCTATTCACCTCTCTGCTGCTGCCGACTGCTGAGACAAGGTGGGGGCGGAGACAAGGGGGTATCCGCAGGAGAGGTGCAAGGGCCACATGAAATGACCTGGAAGGGGCTGGATTCGGCACGCAGGCCTTGTGTTTGACACATGTGAGCTACAAAGTTACAATGTTCGGCTAATAACCGAACCTTCTATCTCTCCTATCAGCCCATCCCCCACAGTTATTACCTTTTGTACCACCAGGCCCCTCCCACTTAGATTGTAAGCTCCAAGGAGCAGGGCCCTCCGAGCAGTATTGAACTGTATTGTCTCCCGTTATATTGTACAGCACTGAGCAAACTGTTGGCGCCATAAATCCTGTATAATATTAATGTTCAGTCTGGGAGGGGGTGAGGTCCTCCATCCTCCCCTCCTGTTTAATGCTAGTTAGGTCAGTCCTAGCCAGACCATGGTCCTTCCGTGGTCCTTCAGTGCCTGTTACCTACACAGGAGAAAAATATATTGGAAATATATTTTAAAAATATTCTTCCCAAATATATTGACATATATTTGAAATGCTACAATTCTGGCCATATTATATATATATATATATGTATGTATGTGTGTATATATATATATATTTATACATAGAAATATATATATTATATATATATATTTATATATATATATTTTATATATATATATATATATATATATATATGTATATATATATACATATAAATATATATTATATACTGCATGTTGAACTGCGTGTTTTTACAAAATATATGAAAAATATACTGTATGTCTTTAAAAATACAAATCTGCATTTTTGGAATGTATTTACAATTATATGTAAAAATATATGTTAAGATGTCTTTTTTTTATATGCTAAAAAAAGTCTGAAGAATGTATTTAATAATATATATATTTAAAAATATATATTTTTAAAAATATATTCTTCTGATTTTTTTTAACATATAAAAAAGTCATTTTAACATATTTTTACACATATTTGTAAATGCATTAAAAAAATAGACAATTATAGTTTTTAAATATATTCTTCAGATTTTTTTTTAACATATAAAAAAGTCATTTTAACATATATTTTTACACATATTTGTAAATGCATTAAAAAAATAGACAATTATAGTTTTTAAATATATTCTTCAGATTTTTTTTTAACATATAAAAAAGTCATTTTAACATATATATGTAAATGCATTCCAAAAATGTAGATTTATATTTCTAAAGACACGCAGTATACTTGAAATGTATTTTTAAAAATGTTTCTCATATATTTTGTAATAAAAAACGCATTTCAACATGCATGCATGTATGTACATATATGTATATATATATATATATATATATATATATATATGGAAGAAAATGTATTTGAAATACATTTTAAAATTACTCTTCCCAAATATATTACCATATATTTGAAATACTAAAATTTTGGCCATATTCATTATATATATATATATGTTTTTTTCTCTGTGACTAACTACCCACATGGAAGAAAAATATATGTGAAATATATATTAAAATAATTCTTCCCAAATATATTGCCATATATTTGAAATACTAAACTTTTGGCTGTATTCAATACATACTTACATATTATATATATATATATATTTTTTTTATATATATATATATATATATATACATGTGCATGTATATTGAATATGGCCAAAATTTTTGTATTTCAAATATATGGCAATATATTTGGGAAGAATTATTTTAATATATATTTCACATATATTTTTCTTCCATGTGGTTAGTCACAGAGAAAAAACCATTGTCTTCCTGCACTGAAAAAGAATGGAAAATCATCCTCTGTTCTGCAATTAGCTGAAGTTAGATTGTGCCGGCTTCACTGCCTGTGTCTTATAGAAGAGTGAAGCTGCCTGTGGATAATGCTGAGTCAGCAGGTGTCCTTGCTATCTGGGTCTGAGGAGGTCTATCAATGGATAAAGTAGCCTTTGAAGCAGATCTTGAAGGAGGGGGGGGGGACTGAGGAAATGCTTCCTCCTGCCTGCAGCAAACTGATGACATCATCTGAGCCTGGGCAAAACGATCCCTGCAGTGGAGCTCAGGAGGCAGAGGCAGGTCACATCTGTGTATTTCAATGGCTTTGCTTAGATTTCCTGCTTTCCCCTTTAAGTTGCTCGTTCCTTATCCGCGGCGCCATTTTCCTGCTTCTTGACCCATGAAGTACAATACAAGGCAATCCATTAAAGCGCAATTCCCGGCACAGCGAGACGCCGGCGTATAAACAAGACCTTTGCCGCATGAGAAAAAGGCAGCAGCAGAATCTCCGACACCCACCGCGATACGAGCGGCCGACCCTGACCGCCACAATAATGTTCCCGGCGCACCCGGTGAATAGAAAGGGTTCCTGGACCGCGCTACCAATTTCTCCGAAAAGCGAGAGGTGCCGGTGCTGGTTAGCCAGGGCAAAAGGAGACATTGCAGCTGTGGACTAGGCTGTCCCTTTCACAATGGAACTCTCATCAGGTTCGCTGCAACAAGGTCACCTGTGCAGACCATGTGACCTACAGCCGCATAAATCCTTATGGGCCCAACAATTGCTAGCAGAACTGCTGCGATTCTTCCTGCGATCCCAAATCGTGGCAGAATGCGTGATGACGCTTTTGGACTCCAATAGCGCCGCTCGTGCGATGCGATTCTGCCCTGTTCGTTGCATGGCGATCGCTGCAAAGCATTTTTTTTTTTGTCGGCCAAAAAAGGAGCGTGAGCGTCCAATGACCAGCGGTACCGGATGGGGACGGTACTGCAGCCTCTTGTCACATGATCCTGTGGGCATAATGCATCCATGCAACTCCATAATCAGTGTCCAATGACCAGCGATACCAGATCAAAATTCTGCCATTGCAGGTTCCGTTCTGGAAATTTCCCTGGTATGTTTATTAAGGGACCCAAACGCGGCGGCTTCCGGCCCTTCCAAACTATTATCTATCAGAAAAACCTTCGGAACAGGACTGCAGCCTCTTGTCACATGATTCTGTAAGGCATAAAGCATCCTACAATGAAGGGAGATGAAAAATTCCCACCCTGCACACCCATGCAACTCTGTAATTGGCGTCCAATAACCAGCGGTACCGGATTAAAATTCTGCCGTTGCCGGTTCTGTTCTGGAAATGTTCCTGGCATGTTTATTAAGGGACCCAAACGCGACGGTTTCCGGCCCTTCCAAACCATTATCTGCCAGAAAAACCTTCAGAACGGGACTGCAGCCTCTTGTCACATGATTCTGCAAGTCATAAAGCATCCTACAATGAAAGGAGGTGAAAACGCCCGACCTGCACATCCACACAGGGGCATCCAATCGGTACGGCGATCACGGCACAATCCTGGCAGCGTTCCCATCATGCATTGGGCTTTATGATTGAGGCGCACTTTTAATAAACAACCATCCCCCCCCCCCTCCATATGGGAATCTGTAGCCCAACCTTTAAATATTAGTCACGTGCCGCGCAGGGACAGCTCCCCAACCCCCCCCCCCCCCCTGTTCTTTGCGATCTCCAGAGTCTGACGTGTTTCGCATTTTAAGCGGCGTGACCTTTAAACTCGCGGCGGAGATGATGGATCCGGCGTGAAGCTGAAGTCCCGGCCATGTTCTGTATGCCGAGCACGCCGCCGTGATTGATCAACACACATCTTAATGTCTAGACTCGGCGAGTATCATCTACACAGGGATTTTTTTTTTTTTTTACGCTTTCCCCAGCAGATTTCAGTCATCGGGAAGCGATCCGCGGGACGGCGTCCAAATGTGCTCACCGCGAGCTGCGAGGAAGAAGGGGCGGAGATGGAAAGGGGACCCGTCCTAACGCACAACTCCAGACAAAACTTTTTTTTTTAATAGAGAAAAGATCTGTTGATTTATTTTTTTTTGCTGTGTCCCCATTGGAAAATTCTCCCTCGCTTCCTGTTGCGGTGACAACAGGACAGAGGTGAGTTTGAGTTTTCCAGTGTCCCCGTTGGAAAATTCTCCCTTGCTTCCAGTTGCGGTGACAACAGGACAGGAGGTGAGCTTGAGTTTTCCCAGTGTCCCCGTTGGAAAATTCTCCCTCACTTCCAGTTGCGGTGATAACAGGACAGGAAGTGAGTTTGAGACAGCAAATCAAAGCTGATAAAGATTCAACCCTTCACCACTCAAAAACAAATAAAGAGAACAACGAATGATGTATTTATAAAATTCTTTAAAGCTGAACAAGCAAATATTGTCGTGTGTATTCTGATTTGGATCTTAGGGGTCCGTTCATAGAAAATTCACAAATTCACGCGGCCAGCGAATCTGCGCCGAGATTCGTCCTGTGCAAAGTGGGGAAAAACGAATGTTCTTCGGGCTATTTTCTCTTCTGGACGAATGTCCATTGATTACGGGCAGTAGGAAAATACCACATTATGGCCAATAGAGGGAGCTGAGGAGCAGAGGAAAATACACACGTCTGGAATTATTCTAGCCAGCGGTTACATTTTTTTGCAAAAAAATAAATAAACAAATAACAATTAAATAAATACTTTTTTAATTTTCTTTTTATATCTATATGCATATATATATATATATATATATATTTATTTATGTTTTATATATATATATATATATATATATATTATATATATATATATATATATATATATATAATTTTTTGGTTATTGAATTTTTTTTTACATTTAAATTAAATTAAATTAAATTATATATATATATATATATATATTTATTTATTTATGTTTTTTATATATATATATATATATATATATATATATATATATATATATATATATATAATTTATTTTTATTTAAATTCAATTATATATATATATATATATATTTATATATTTATTTATTTATGTTATATTTATATATTTTTTTTTATATATATAGAATTTTTTTTTATTTAATTTTTTTCCGTACATTTAGGCTTGGAGCTACAGGTGTGACCTCATTTCTGTGCGTTTTCAGCTGAGGAAAATACACACGTCTTTGGAATTATTCCAGCCAGCAGTTACATTTTTTGCAAAGAAAAAATATAAAAAATATATATATATATATATATATATTTATTTATTTATTTTTTAGTATCTATCTATGTTTATATATGTATATATATATATATATATATATATATATTGTATTTTTTATTTTTTTTTAATATTTTTTTCTTTGCAAAAAATTTAACTGCTGGCTAGAATAATATATATATATATATATAAAAATATAACATAAATATATATATATATACTTTTTTAATTTTTTTTTATATCTATGTATGTATATATATATATATATATTTATGTTATATTTTTATATATATATATATATATTATTCTAGCCAGCTGTTAAACTTTTTGCAAAGAAAAAATATTTAAAAAATAAAAAAATATATATATTTATTTTTTAATATCTATCTATGTATATATATATTCTTATGTTTTTTCATGTGGAAACGCACGTTTCCCTCACGCCAGTTGGAGCCCTGACTCTTCAAGCACCCTGCGGTTTGGTGTGCATGGGATCGCTTGCATTTTCAGGCATGTGGGGTGCCGTTAACCACCAATGACACCACCGCGCGTCTGCAAAAGGGCTGCGCATTTCTCTGCTTTTCGGGAGAGTGCGCTATTTTGCACGCATTTCCGACTTGTGATCCTAGCCTTCGCTGTACGCTTGCTGCTCAGCTTTTAATTCACCAATGACCGTTCCCCATACCTCAAGCGTCAGCGGCCGCAGAAGACCGAGAAGTCATTCCGAATGCGGCCCGGCCAGCTTGGCACGTCACTGACAAAATACGCAAATTCCGCGAATGGCTTTCGCAGGAGCGCGACCTAATTTTTGCGGTTATTTCTGTTTTGAGCGGAATCGGGAGGATTGCTGGATTCACAGAAAAAATAACAATCTTGCGCCGAGAGGAGGGAAAAATAATGCAAAAAAAACCGAACTGCCATTTCTGCCTAAATCTCCCCCGGGGTGGCGGAGCCGGCGGTATAATTGGCTTCGGTGGGCTCCCCCGGGAGGTGGATGGGGGGGGATACATGCGGAGGTGTCTGTCACTGCGCGGGATGGAGGAGGGGGAGGGGAGGATTGAGTAATAGCCCGCGGCTAGACCTATTAAGCACTTACAGGAGTTAGATAATATACTCTGCCAGCGGCCAGCTTGGTCGCACATCTAAATCTCGCGCCCGGCATCCACAATGGACGCGTTTCGCTGCCCCCGTACGGCCGATGCAATTCGGAAACATTGTTCCTGTGATTGCTTTTTGGAACACCTTTTGGATTTGCATCTTTATTGTATTTAGAACTGTAAAAAAGGTCCAAGAAGTAGATGGTGAGCCTGGGTGATCCCTGAACAAAGATGGCGCCGTCCTTCTGGATGTACCGGCTCCCCTCCTGGGACTGAAACGGCTTCCTCTGGTCTCTCCGCACACTGTGAGCTTCTCACAATGTGCGCTAGAAATTGCAGCCAGTCAGATGGAGCCCTGCCTCATTTCCTGGCTGGATGACGTCCAACGTCATCTAGCTCTTTCCTCCCCCTGGCTGACTGTCCCTGGCCCCGCCCCTTTCATTCATTGGATTTCCGTTCTTTCAATCATTGAGGTTCAGCAACACATGCCGGCGGTCTGCATGCCGAGGAGCGCCCACCATTCCGGACTCACGGCTGCCCCTGAAGGCATTTTGATATTTGCGTAACTCCGCCCACTGATTGCATCAGCGCTGAGGGCTCTTGAAAAGAGGAGTAGTGAGGCTGTGATGTTTTGGGGAAGCTACTGTATGTACAGCCCCTCCTGTCGGCCCCTCCCACCAGCCATGATCTGCCTGCATGGCATAGAGAGTAGTGCTGTGATGTTTTGGGGAAGCTACTGTATGTACAGCCCCCCCCCGCTGGCCCCACCCACCAGCCACGATCTGCCTGCATTGCATAGAGAAGTACAGGGACCCTGCAATGACATCATTGAGGTATAAAATAAGATGCGTAATTAAAAATGGTATTCACACCTATGCGATCCGATTCTGCGCGGCATTTTTGCGGACCGCTTTCGGGGCGTTGTTAACATACACCTCCGCAGCGGTTCAAATGATGCGGTGCGGAATTCGCACTGAAAACGCTGCAAATTCCGCACTGCGTCAGTGTGAACCCGGGCTTAACGAACGTACTTTCCGTTATTTCCTCTTCTGAACAAATATTCCTTTTATTTCCGGAAGGAGTAAAATGCTGCAATATGGCCACTAGATGGAGCTAAAGAGCATAGGAAATACATCATTTGTTTTTTAACAGGAGATATAACATAACAACCAACAGTTACATTGCAGGGGCGGACTGACAACTCATGGGGCCCCTGGGAAATAGGGGATCATGGGGCCCCTGTGTCCTTGCCCACACTCAAAGCACACCCAGAAAAGCCTATAAAAGGTACCAGGGGCACAGGGGTGGACTGACCATTTGGAAACTCGGGCACTGCCCGAGGGCCGGGGGTCAGTAGGGGGCCCCATGAGATGCCCCTGGTACCTTTTCATAGGCTTTTTTGAGTTTGGGCAAGGACACAGGGGCCCCACAATCCCCTATTGCCCAGGGGCCCCATGAGTTGTCAGTCCACCCCTGCAGGGGCATCTCATGGGGCCCCCTACTGACCATGGGCCCGAATGGTCAGTCCGTCCCTGTTCCGTTGTATCTCTTATTACAGAGACAATGTCTTTTTCTATGGTCCTCAGCTCCATCTAGTGGCCATAATGTGGTATTGTACTACCGCCCACAATGGGGCTCCACCCACAGCTCTGCACAGGCTACGTGATGACGTCACTGCTACTTTTACAAGTCAATATCTGGGTTTGCAAAGGACTTTTGTGCATGCAGCATAGATTTACACCCTTTGTGGCTACTGAGGAATGTATTTCAATCAACGTTTTTGCAGGGTTTTTTTGCCCGTAGTTGAGCTTTAATGGCTTCTGAAGGAACACAACTAAAATATGCTATTGTGTCTTGGACTGGATTCTCATAATTGAATCCAAGAAAGTAAAAATAAACCAGCAATTTTCTTTATAAACACCTCCAGGCAGGGCTCTAGAACTAGTCAGGATAAAAATAACCCTTTTATTGTACCGCGCGATGACAGCAGCCCACAAAGCCATTCCAACGCTCGTGCGTCTCGCGCAAGGCTCGTTCCCGGATACCTCCAGCGGCGATTACTTGTAAGAAACGTGTGAGATTTTATCTGCTGTTGTCATCACTTGCTACAATAAAGTTGTAGGTAGGGGCGGACTGACCATTCGGGCACTGCCCGAGGGCCCGGGGTCAGTAGGGGGCCCCATGAGATGCCCCTGGTACCTTTTTCATAGGCTTTTTTGGGTATGGGCGAGGACATGGGGGCCCCATAATCCCCTATTGACCGGGGGTCCCATGAGTTGTCAGTCCGCCCCTGGTTGTAGGTTTCACTGAACTGGCTCCAGCGTGCCGTCACTTGGCATTGCTGATAGTGAGGCGGTGGAGCCAGGTGGTGGTACCTTCCAGAAGGTCCTCAGAAGTTCCTTGGTTCTCTAATTTTAAGGGTAGACAATGATTCTTTCTGAATAATAATTGTTTTTCTAACCAATAATATCTCTTTATATTGGATTTCCACTAAGCTAGTTTTAGTTGGAACTAGAGGTCCCCAAACTACGGCCCCATGGGCCACGTCTGGTCCATTGCAAGATCTGGCCCTCAGCACCTCTCCGAGAACATTCTCCAGCTGGCTGGTTGTGGATGTGTTTGTCTATGTATGAAACCAGCCAGCCAGTCAGCTGTGACCATCCCGCAGTGGTTGGTTGCGAGGAATGCCAACGTCCTACAACTATTGAAGGGATTTCTGAGACTTCCTCTGTCCAGACCTGCAAGATGAAATCTTGTATTGGGTCAGAGGTGGCCCATGGGTTTGGAGAACACTGGCTTATAGGATCTAAGTTCTTCATAGATTAACTACCTCTAGAACAGTGTTTCTCAACTCCAGTCCTCATGGACCCCCAACAGGTCATGTTCTCAGGATTTCCATTATTTTGCACAGGTGATTTGATCAGTTTCACTGCCTTAGTAATTACCACAGCTGTTTCATCTGAGGGAAATCCTGAAAACATGACCTGCTGGGGGTCCATGAGGACTGGAGTTGAGAAACACTGCTCTAGAAGATGTTGGTAGGACAAGACTTTTGCTGTCCACCCCCGCTTTGTTTCATTGAGTTGGTTCCAGCACTTTACCTACCACTAGTCAAAGTAAGCCAGATAACATCTGGGTCCAAACCTGCTCTGCTTCTTGGCTTCTGTCCCACTGCTCAGGATAAAAACATGTAGTGGTTCAGATGTGGCCGATGGGTTTGGAGAACACTGGCCTACAGGATCTAAGTTCATTGTGGGTTAACTACCTCTAGAAGATGTTGGTAGACAAAACGTGGGCTGCCCACCCCACTATGTTTCATTGAGTTGGTTCCAGCAGTTTACCTACCGCTAGTCAAAGTAAGCCAGATAACATCTGGGTCCAAACCTGCTCTGCCTCCTGGCTTCTGTCCCGCTGCTCAGGATAAACTCATGTAGTGGGTCATATGTGGCCCATGGGTTTGGAGAACACTGGCCTACGGGATCTAAGTTCATTGTGGGTTACCTACCTCTAGAAGATGTTGGTAGGACAAGACTTGGGCTGCCCACCCCCGCTATGTTTCATTGAATTGGTTCCAGCACTTTACCTACCGCTAATCAAAGTCAGCCGGATAACATCTGGGTCCAAACCTGCTCTGCTTCTTGGCTTCTGTCCCGCTGCTTAGGATAAAATCATGTAGTGGTTCATATGTGGCCCATGAGTTTGTAGAACACTGGCCTAGAGGATCTAAGTTCATTGTGGGTTAACTACCTCTAGAAGATGTTGGTAGAACAAGACTTGGGCTGCCCACCCCCGCTATGTTTCATTGAGTTGGTTCCAGCACTTTACCTATCGCTAGTCAAAGTCAGCCGGATGACATCTGGTCCCAGACCTGCTCTGCCTCCTGGCTTCTGTCCCACTGCTCAGGATAAAATCTTGTAGTGGGTCAGATGTAGCCCATGGGTTTGGAGAACACTGGCTCTAACTACCTCTAAAAGATGTTGGTAGGAAAAGACTTGGGCTGCCCATTCTACCGCTAATCAAAGTAATCAGGATAACATCTGGGTCCAGACCTGCTCTGCCACACTGCTCAGGATAAAATCATGATGCAGGTCAGATGTGGTCCATGGGTTTAGAAACCCCTCGCCTACAGAATATACATTCATTGTAGGTTACCTACCTCTAGAAAATGTTGGTAAGACAAGACTTTGGCTACCCACCTGCACTATGTTTCTCTGGATAAAATATTGTATTGTGCCAGATGTGGCCCATGAGTTTGGAGACCCCTGGTCTACAAGATATAAATTTGTTTTAGGTTGGCTACCTCTATTAGATGTTAGTAGGACGAGACTTTGGCTACTTTCTTTCACTATGCTTCATCAAGTTGGTTCCAGCACCTACCGCTAATCAAAGTCAACAGGATAACATCTGGGTCACCTACCTCTAACATTTGCTAACAACCCACGTCTTACCTTCACAATGACAGAAAAGTCTAGCAACCCATTTGCAGTTGCACAACCTCATTACTTTCCACTCGAGCAACTGAAAGGTGCTCCGGATTAGATACAATGGCCGTCCGTCTCTTTCTCTGATCAAGGTGACACCCGGACACAAAGGGCCATGATGGGATTGCGCTTCTTACCACCGAGACAATAGGATTGTCCAATGCTTCCTTTTGTATCTACATGGAAGGCGCAAGTCCACCTGCTAAAACCTGACTGACAGCTGAATGTAATCAATAGACAGACAATCCATTCCATCTCATTTAACCATCTCGTTTCACCTCCAAAGCGATGACAGCTCTCTACCGATATCATGACTTTTTAAAATGACAATAATTCCAGAACCGGGCCTTGTTATGCTGAGAGTGGACAGAACAAAAAGTCATTCTAAGGCAGCTCCTTTGATATGACTCAACGTATTAAATGAGCAGCCTTTCATGAACTAGATTGGTTGCAGAGATGCTCTGTGGAGCTATTCTAGATCCAGGCTTTGTCATAATTGCACTGGACAAGGCAATAACCATTATAAGGATCAGGCTTTGTTATAATAACCTCGGACAGGGCATTAATCAGTGGCTGCGCTGGGCTTTTGTTATATCAAAAGACAAAACCATTTCTAGAACCTGGCCTTGCCGTAATTACACTGGACAGTCTGTTTCGAGAACCAGGCATAGTTCTAATGACACTAGATGGGGCAATAGAAAATTGCAGAACTGGTCTTTGTTATGATGAAGTTGGACAAGGCAATAATCAGTTCTAGAACTGGTCTTTGGGTCTTTGGTATAATGTCACTAGACAGGTTCTAGAACTGGTCTTTGGGTCTTTGGTATAACGTCATTAGACAGGTTCTAGAACTGGTCTTTGTTATGATGAAGTTGGACAGGGCAATAATCAGTTCTAGAACTGGTCTTTGGATCTTTGGTATAATGTCGCTAGACAGGTTCTAGAACTGGTCTTTGGGTATTTGGTATAATGTCACTAGACAGGTTCTATAACTGGTCTTTAGGTCTTTTGGTATAACGTCATTAGACAGGTTCTAGAACTGGTCTTTGGTATAACATCATTAGACAGGTTCTAGAACTGGTCTTTGGTATAATGTCACTAGGCAGGTTCTAGAACTGGTCTTTGGGTCTTTAGTATAATGTCACTAGACAGGTTCTAGAACTGGTCTTTGGGTCTTTGGTATAAAAGTCATTAGACAGGTTCTAGAACTGGTGTTTGGGTCTTTGGTATAACGTCATTAGACAGGTTCTGGAACTGGTCTTTGGGTCTTTGGTATAACGTCATTAGACAGGTTCTAGAACTGGTCTTTGGGTCTTTGGTATAACATCATTAGACAGGTTCTAGAATTGGTCTTTGTTATGATGAAGTTGGACAGGCCAATAATCAGTTCTAGAACTGGTCTTTGGATCTTTGGTATAATGTCACTAGACAAGTTCTAGAACTGGTCTTTGGGTCTTTGGTATAACGTCATTAGACAGGTTCTAGAACTAGTCTTTGGTATAACGTCATTAGACAGGTTCTGGAACTGGTCTTTGGGTCTTTGGTATAACGTCATTAGACAGGTTCTAGAACTGGTCTTTGGTATAACATCATTAGACAGGTTCTAGAATTGGTCTTTGTTATGATGAAGTTGGACAGGCCAATAATCAGTTCTAGAACTGTTCTTTGGATCTTTGGTATAATGTCACTAGACAAGTTCTAGAACTGGTCTTTGGGTCTTTGGTATAACGTCATTAGATAGGTTCTAAAACTGGTCTTTGGGTCTTTTGGTATAACGTCATTAGACAGGTTCTAGAACTAGTCTTTGGTATAACGTCATTAGACAGGTTCTAGAACTGATCTTTGGGTCTTTGGTATAATGTCATTAGACAGGTTCTAGAACCGGTCTTTGGGTCGCTTGGTCCCCGTAAATATTCAAGCTGCACTCCTATTCTTCCTCCCACTGTAATTCTAGAATCCTCTAGAATGCAGGGGGAAGCAAGCAGACCAACAGCCCGTGAAACACCGAGCAGAAAAATCAACTGATTACACAGGCGGGAAACTAAACTTGCCTAGCAACCCACACTAACTGGGAAGGTGCTACAGGCAGGACAATAAACAATTGTCAAGCTGGCGTTTAGATGTTGGTATAATTTCATGAGACAAGGTAAAAATGAAGTTGGGCAGGCCAATAACTATTTCAATAACTGGGCTTTGTCCTGATGCCATTAGGAGGTTCTAGAACTGGGCTTTGTTTTAGTGACAATAGAAAGGACAAAGAGCAGTTGTTGAGCTGAGTTTTGATATAATGTCAGTAGACAAGGTAATAATGAAGCTGGACAGGCCAATAACCATTTTTACAACCAGGCATTGTCCTGATGCCATTAGATCCTAGGGTTTGCCTTTAGAAAGGTCAATAAACTGTGGTCCAGCTGGGTTATGTTATAATATCATTAAACAAGGAAATAACGAATCTGGCCAAAACCATTTCTACAGCCGGACTTTGTTATAACGCCATTAAAAAAGGACAGTTGTAGAACTGGTCCTTGTTATAATGTCATTGGACAGGTTCTAGAAAATGATCATTGCTGTAATGCCTTCAGAAAGGACAATAAACAGTTGTAGAACTGGGTATGGGTATAATGTTTTTGGACAAGGTAATCGTAAGTTCTAGAACTAGGCATTGTTCTACTGCTTTTAGAATGAACAATAAACAGTTGTAGAACCTGCCATTAGACAAAGTTATCACGAGTTCTAGAAAAAGGCCCTGAACAGGACAAGAAACAGTTCTAGAACTAGGCCTCATCATAATGTCATCAGACAGGTTAATAAAAAGTCATTGAACAGTTGACCCCAACGGATGGGTTTATGGAACTTGAACAAGTCCAAAGCTTTCAAACTTCCCATCTTGTTCGTGGACAATCAACATCTGCCTGGAGAAATTTAGTGGCGAATGGTTTTGGTACTACCTGTGTAGGTAAAAAAATGCTGGGGTATGTTCCTGCCACTCATTAGAACTGATAACGTGGCTTGGAGAAGATACGAAACATCTTCAATATTACAGAGCAAGTCCAGTTGATGGAGCCTAACTTCTACAAGCTACTGTTTACCATGATCTGGATTAGTGAGAACCAGGGGCGGACTGACAACTCATGGGGCCCCCAGGCAATACGGGATCATGGGGCCCCTGTGTCCTTTCCCAAACTCAAAAGAGCCTATGAAAAAGGTACCAGGGGCATCTCATGGGACCCCCTACTGACCCTGGGCCCTCGGGCAGTTTCCAAATGGTCAGTCCGCCCCTGGTGAGAACTTTCATGGATAGTTGTAGAACCCAACTTTGTTGTAAAGACATTAAACAGGGTAACAGTAAGTTCTATAAGCTAGTTTTATTATAATGCCACTAGACAGAGTAATAATCCGGCTTTGGAATAATGTCACTAGACAGGGCAATTATCAGTTATAGAACAGTTGACACCAAAAGGATGGGATGGTGTAACTTGAACATGGTGGTTTCTCAAAATTCACACCTCTCATCTTGTTCTTGAACAAAAAACATCTGCCTTATGATTGGATTAGGTGTCTGTACTACCTGTGTGGACATAAATGCTGGAGTATGTTCCTGATACTCATTAGAACTGATGATGTGGCTTGGAGAAGCTATGAAATGTCTTCAACATTACAGAACAGGTCCAGTTGATGGTGCCTAACTACTACTAACTATACCATGACCTTCATGACTTTCACAGACAATGAAGATCCTGGCTTTGTTGTAGACATACAGGGAAATAAACAGTTGTAGAACAGTTGACACCAAACGCTGAGATGACATACATTGAATATGGTGGCTCCAAAGCTTTCACACCTCCCATCTTGTTCTTGGACAATCAAAATCAGCCTAGAAAATTTAATGGTGATTGAATTGAGGCATCTGTGCCATTTGTGTTGATATAAATGCCGGAGCATGTTTCTGACATGCTTTAGAATAGAAGAGCCTGGCTTTGTTGTAGATAGACAAGGAAATAAACAGTTGTAGAACAGTTGACACCAAAGGATGAGATGATGTACCTTGATCATGGTGGCTCCAAAGCTTTCACACCTCCCATCTTATTCTTGGTCAATCAAAATCTGCCTGGAAAAATGTCATGGTGATTGAATTGAGGTGTCTGTGCCATGTGTGATGATATAAATGCTGGGGCATGTTTCTGACATGCTTTAGAATAGAAGAGCCTGGCTTTGTTGTAGATAGACAAGGAAATAAACAGTTGTAGAACAGTTGACACCAAAGGATGAGATGATGTGCCTTGAACATGGTGGCTCCAAAGCTTTCACACCTCCCATATTGTTCTTGGACAGTCAAAATCTGCCTGGACAAATTCCATAGTGATTGGATTGAGGTATCTGTGCCACTTGTGTGGATATAAAGGCCAAGTTATGTTCCTGACATTCTATAGAATTGATGACGTGGTTTGGAAAAGCTGTGAAATGTCTTCATCGTTACAGAATAAGTTCAGTTGATGGTTCCCAACTATTACTAGGTAAACCATCACCTTTGTGGACAATAAAGAGCCTGACTCTGTTTTAGACAGACAGGGCAATAAACAATTGTAGAACAGTTGACACCAAAGGATGAGATGATGTAACTTGAACATGGCGCTTCCATAAAGTTCCCACCTCCCATTTTGTTCTTGGACAATCAAATCTGCCTGGAGAAACTCCATGGTGTTTGGATTAAGGTGGATTAATGCCGGGGGATGTGTTCCTGAAAATCCTTAGAACTGATGGAATTGCTTGGAGAAGCTACGAAACGTCTTCAATATTACAGAACAAGTCCAGTTGATGGCGCCTAACTACTACTAGCTATACCATGACCTTCATGACCTTCACAGACAATGAACAACCTGGCTTTGTTGTAGACATACAGGGAAATAAATAGTTGTAGAACAGTTGACACCAAACGCTGAGATGACCTACATTGAATATGGTGGCTCCAAAGCTTTCACACCTCCCATCTTGTTCTTGGACAATCAAAATCTGTCTGGAAAAATTCCATAGTGATTGGATTGAGGTATCTGTGCCACTTGTGTGGATATAAACGCCTGGGTATGTTCCTGACATTCTATGGAACTGATAAAGTGGTTTGGAAAAGCTGCGAAACGTCTTCATCATTGCAGAATAAGTCCAGTTGATGGTTCCCAACTACTAACTCACTAACTTGAACATGGCGCTTCCATAAAGTCCCTACCTTCCATCTTGTTCTTGGACAATCAAAATCTGCCTGGAGAAATTCCATGGTGTTTGGATTAAGGTGGAATAATGCTGAGGATGTGTTCCTGACACTCCTTGGAACTGATGGCTTTGCTTGGAGAAGCTACGAAACATCTTCAATATTACAAAACAAGTCCAGTTGATGGTGCCTAACTACTGCTAGCTATGCCATGACCTTCATGAAAACGTAGAACCTGGCTTTGAGGTAGATAACCAGAGCAATAACCATTTCTAGAACCCGGCTTCGTTGTGGTGCTATTAGACAAGATCATTTGAGAAACCAGCTTTGCTGGTATATCATTGGACAGGCCAAGAACCATTTCTAGAACCTGGCCTCGTTGTGGTGCTATTAGACAAGGTCATTTTAGAAACCGGCTTTGCTGGTATATCATTCGACAGGCCAAGAACCATTTCTAGAACCCAGCCCCAATAACCATTTCTAGAACCGGGCCCCAATAACCATTTCTAGAACCCAGCCCCAATAACCATTTCTAGATCCTGGTTTTCTTTCCTCTTCCCGATGTTGACTCGCTGGTCCTTCTTGTCACTTCCTGCTCCTATTAGCGAGCACGGGCCTTATGACTAATCTCTCATTCCCTGGGGATTTTTCGGTAAATTGATAGATTAACGTCTTGTGTATTTTGCAGCCCCAGCCAGCCTATACTTCGGAATTTTCTTCTTTTTTTCTTCTTCCAGCCTTGTCAGCAGACATAAATAACCCTTACTTACCCGGAGGGAATTCATTAGACATTCTAGCACCATGTAAACCGTTATGTGCTTGTTGTGTCTGCGCTGGAAGCTACACTTAATAATTTCACTATAAATCACACGGGACGCATGTCGCCAGGAATACAGCGAATCCTGCAAAAAAGGAACGTGGTGAGAAAATTGCGACGGTTAAATACAAGCCATGTTAGCCCGTCTCCGTGGGGACAAGTGTAGCTGGTAAAACGATCTTCATTGGAGACGGGGGTCTATCTTAAGGGCCAAATTTGACCCAATTTTATTTATGTGAAATATTAATTTTAATACTTTTGATTAATAATATATCCCAAGAAATTCCTTTTTTTCTTTATCACGCTGCCAATTTATAAACACAATTCGCTTTTTGTTTTTACACTTTTCGATGTTGGAGATCTTACAGATACAGCCGCCACCCCAACCCAGGCCCTGTTTTTTATTATTACTTTGAAAGGAAGTTGCTTTCCCAGAATAGTTTTATTGCCTTATTTTGCAAATGTGTTTTTGGCAATTTGTGTGTTTACATCAATCTCTTTACCTCTCCACACTTCTTTTTTATTTTTACTTGCAATTTCCATTTTTGTGCTTTTTATAGATTGTTTTCATCCATATCAATACAAATCTATTTCTCAGGTGCTAGCATTGTTTGCAGTTTCCCACATGGAAGAAAAATATATTTGAAATATATTTTAAAAATATTCTTCCCAAATATATTGACATATATTTGAAATACTACCATTTTTTTCCCAAAAACAATATTTATTGAGAAAAGAAGCACAATGATAACATGTACAGTTTACATTCCGAGAGTGCTGTAAAGTCCAGTAAAGTTTATTAATCTTGTAAGATGAGAGTGCTGTAAAGTCCAGTAAAGTTGAAGACCTTTGATCTTCTCAAATTTGAAGACCTTTGCTTATGTTAAAGATGAAGTCCTTTGCTCTTCTCAAACTTTAATACCTTTACTCTTCTCAAACTTGAAGCTCTTTGCTCTTCTCAAACTTGAAGACCTTTGCTCTTCTCAAACTTGAAGACCTTTGCTCTTCTCAAACATGAAGATCTTTGCTCTTTTTAAACTTGAAGCTCTTTGCTCTTCTCAAACTTGAAGACCTTTGCTCTTCTCAAACTTGAAGACCTTTGCTCTTCTCAAACTTGAAGCTCTTCTCAAACATGAAGTCCTTTGCTCTTCCCAAACTTTAATACCTTTGCTTTTCTCAAACTTTAATACATTTACTCTTTTCAAACTTGAAGACCTTTGCTCTTCTCAAACTTGAAGACCTTTGCTCTTCTCAAACTTGAAGACCTTTGCTCTTCTCAAACATGAAGATCTTTGCTCTTCTTAGACTTGAAGCTCTTTGCTCTTCTCAAACATGAAGTCCTTCTCTCTTCTCAAACTTGAAGACCTTTGCTCTTCTCAAACTTGAAGTCCTTTGGTCTTCTCAAACTTGAAGACCTTTGCTCTTCTCAAACATGAAGATCTTTGCTATTCTTAAACTTGAAGCTCTTTGCTCTTCTCAAACTTGAAGACCTTTGCTCTTCTCAAACATGAAGTCCTTTGCTCTTCTCAAACTTTAAGACCTTTTCTCTTCTCAAACTTGAAGTCCTTTGCTCTTCTCAAACTTTAATACCTTTACTCTTCTCAAACTTGAAGACCTTTGCTCTTCTCAAACTTGAAGCTCTTTGCTCTTCTCAAACTTGAAGACCTTTGCTCTTCTCAAACTTGAAGACCTTTACTCTCCTCAAACCTGAAGACCTTTACTCTTCTCAAACTTGAAGACCTTTACTCTTCTCAAACTTGAAGACCTTTGCTCTTCTCAAACTTGAAGACCTTTGCTCTTCTCAAACTTGAAGACCTTTGCTCTTCTCAAACTTGAAGACCCTTGCCACCTTGTCTTGGTCCCACTGTATACAGGAAGGTAACCACCCTGTCATGGTCCCACTGTATGTAGGAACATAGCCACCTTGACTTGTTCCCACTGTGTGTAGGAATGTAGCCACCCAATCTTACCCGTTCCAAAGATGAGCTATTGACTATGGGATTTGTAGCACACATGACCACATCTAATACACTGCGCACTCCAAAAACATTTGAAGTGAGAAGGAAAAGGAGAGGTTTAGATGCTTACAGAAGACGTTACAAGGAGGAAGAAAAACACAGTAAGTAACGATTTAATGAAAAACAGATTACAGGACTATTAACTAATTGATGTCCATGGACTATTTTTTTCGGAGAATAAGGAGATTGTTTAGTGTCGTTTAGTGTCACCTTTCCCATTGACACCAATTCATGTAGCCAAAATGGTGAAATCTCCAAAAGTTTTAAGGAAATAAAAATTCTCATTTCCTGTTGCAAAGCACAGGTCCACTTTAACTAACCCAATATGTGGAGCTCAGTGTAGCTGTGGCTTGGGTTAATTCATCGAACAAAAAGAACACCGCCATCGTCAGATCCCCCCTTCCCAACAGCCATCCACAGGAACACACGGTGGAATCGACACGTTTTCCGCCCCGTAGCAAACGCAGCTTGTAACCGGCGCTGCGCGGACCAGCTAGAAGGCTAAACACCAGCAGGGGACCCAATCCCACCGTGGGGGGAAGGTCGAACCTTGGGGCTCGAACATCTCAGACTGCCGTCAAAGCAGCATGTCTACAGCGAAAGCAGTACAGTCCTCTCGGGGAGGGAGAGAGAGAGAGAGAGAGAGCGGGAGGCATGAGAAGCAGGGGCGGAGGGGAGACAGGAGAGAGGGATTAGCAATCTATTTTTATCGAGGGTTTGTTTACGCTCTTCTGTAGTCGCTGCATTCACTGCGGCACAGTATATAACACCGCCATGCCCATCTATAAGTTCACGGGATTTTTTTTTTTCTCCAAGGACTTTTAAGGTAAACTTCGGTCAGGAATAAAATCGTCCTGCTTGACCATCGCCGACCGATACAATATTTCTTTGTTTTATGCGCATGCGTTCATTCCTCGCTCCTCTGGCCAGTCCACATATCATGTTGCTGCTTTACCTTGACAGGCGGGACGCCGTCTTCTGAGCTTGCGATTATTCCACCGCAACCTGAAACCTTCTTGAACTCTGCGTGCAGCCTGAATATGTGCGTTGGTGACCAAAAAATGGGAAACGTCAGACCTTTGGACAGGGGGTGGAGCAAAGACTAAATGAAGTCCTCACCCCTGCTCTTATGCCCCACCCCCAACCCATCTCCTCTCAACCACTAGAGCTGATTTGGCGAAAATGACGTCAAAAAGTCTTCTATTCTCTAGCACAGGCCCCCTCCTTCCTTGCATGCCATAGCCCTCTCCCCTTCAGGGAGTGTCTAATTGCTGTCTTCGCTGGCCAAGCTCCTACACCCCTCCCCTCACCTTCCTCTAGCACAGCACCCCCCCTTCCTTGCATGCCATAGCCCTCTCCCCTTCAGGGAATGTCTGATTACTGTCTTTGCTGGCCCAGCTCCTACACCCCTCCCCTTCCTCTAGCACAGCCCCCCTCCTTCCTTGCATGCCATAGCCCTCTCCCCTTCAGGGAATGTCTGATTACTGTCTTTGCTGGCCCAGCTCCTACACCCCTCCCCTCACCCTCCTCTACCACAACCCCCTCCCCTTCCTTTCATGCCATAGCCCTCCCCCCTTCAGGGAGTGTCTAATTGCTGTCTTTGCTGGCCCAGCTCCTACACCCCTCCCCTCACCTTCCTCTAGCACAGCCCCCTCCTTCCTTGCATGCCATAGCCCTTTCCCCTTCAGGGAGTGTCTAATTACTGTCTTCGCTGGCCCAGCTCCTACACCTCTCCCCCTCACCTCCCTACATACAGTTGCAAGAAAAAGTATGTGAACCCCTTGGGATTACGTGGAGTTTTGCATGAATTGGGCATAAAATGTGCTCTGAACGTCATCTAAGTCACAACAATAGAAGAACACAGTCTGCTAAACATAATACTACACAAACATTAGATGTTGCTATGGTTTAATTGCACATAACATGTAAACATTCACAGTGCAGGGAGGAAAAAGTATGTGAGGCCCTAGCTTAATGACTTCTCCCAGAGCTAATTGGAGCCAGGAGTGAGCCAACCTTGACTCCAATCAGTGTGATGATATTGGATGTGTTGCCGACAGCTGTCCTGCCCTTAAAAAACACACACCTGTTTTGGGTTTACTGGTTTCAAGAAGCACTGTCTGATGTGAACCATGCCTCACAGAAAAGAGCTCTCAGAAGACTTACGATCAAGAATTGTTGACTTGCATGAAGCTGGAAAGGGTTACAAAAGTATCTCCAAAAGCCTTGATGTTCCTGTGTCCACGGTAAGACAGACTGTCTACAAATGGAGAAAGTTTAGCACTGTTGCTACTCTCCCTAGGCGTGGTCGTCCTGTAAAAATGACTGCAAGAGCACAGCGCAGAATGCTGCATGAGGTAAAGAAGAATCCCAGAGTGACAGCTAAAGACCTACAGAAATCTCTGGCACATGCTAACATTTTTGTTGACACATCTACAATAAGGAAAACATTAAACAAGAATGGAGTACATGGGAGGACACCACGGAGGAAGCCATTGCTGTCCAAAAAGAATATTGCAGCACGTTTGAAGTTTGCAAAAGAGCACCTGGATGTTCCACAGCACTACTGGCAAAATATACTGTGGACAGATGAAACCAAGATTGAGTTGTTTGGGAAGAACACACAACGTGTGGAGAAAAAAAGGCACAGCACACCAACATCAAAACCTCATCCCCACTGTAAAACATGGCGGAGGGAGCATCATGGTTTGGGGCTGCTTTGCTGCCTCAGGGCTGGACGCATTGTTGTCATTGATGGGAAAATGAATTCCAGAGTTTATCAAGACATTTTGCAGGAAAACGTACGACCATCTGTCCGCCAACTGAAGCTCCGCAGAGGATGGGTGATGCAACAGGACAATGACCCAAAGCATACAAGTCATTCAACAAAACAATGGCTGCAACAGCACAGAATACGCCTTCTGGAGTGGCCCAGTCAGAGTCCTGACCTCAACCCCATTGAAATGCTGTGGCATGACCTTAAGAGAGAGATTCACACCAGACATCCCAAGAATATTGCTACACTGAAACAGTTTTGTGAAGAGGAGTGGTCCAAAATGACTCCAGATCGTTGTGCAGGTCTGAGCTGCAACTACAGGAAATGTTTGGTTGAGGTTATTGCTGCCAAAGGAGGGTCAAGCAGTTATTAAGTCCAAAGGTTCACATACTTTTTCCTCCCTGCACTGTGAATGTTTACATGTTATGTGCAATTAAACCATGGCAACATCTAATGTTTGTGTAGTATTATGTTCAGCAGACTGTGTTCTTCTATTGTTGTGACTTAGATGATGTTCAGAGCACATTTTATGCCCAATTCATGCAAAACTCCACGTAATCCCAAGGGGTTCACATACTTTTTCTTGCAACTGTAACTTTTTTTTTTACTCCATTACATTTAATTGCAGTACAGAGGATATTTTTCCAATCTTTTGGTGTATATGAAGTCAATAACCTTCATAAGCCCTGTCTCTGCAAAGTAGGAACACTGACTGAGGGAACATGGAAGTAACAAGGAGGGTCTAGCTAGGGCTGAACTACCTAGCAAAAAACAGGAGAGGAGGACAGAGGGAGATACCAAACCGCATAAGTAAACAAGTTATCCTACATAACCTTTTATGTGTCTGCCAGGGGAATGCTATAGATTGTCAGCTCTGATTCTGCTGGGTCTTCTAACATCACCCACAAGATGGGGCCACCCAGCAACAGCCTTGGGGCTTGTGGAAGTCTACACAAGGGGGAATTATATGGGAAGTAGCTTACATAAAATATGTTTCACATGCATATCATCCTGTTTGAAGATTGTAGTTGTCATGAAGGGTCACTAACATTTTATAAAGGTTCTTTTTAGCTGAACATGGCCAGGTTCATCAGCTTTTTTGACACGGCTTTCAAGCAGGTCTGCAACCTCTTGTTATATGACTCTGTAAGTCATCTCAGGGAGGGGGCAGTGCTGGAACTTGGGAACACTCTGCTCTGTAAATTCACAGAAGCAGAATTGGGGTTCATTTAGACTGGCCACCCCCCATGAGAAGAGGTCCATGGTAGACATGGTAGCCCACACCACCGCAGTTGCATGCGATCGCAGGGGAGTTGAGGCACAGCCCCATTCACTTGAATGGGCCATGTCTATATTGGCCACCCCCCATGAGAAGAGATCCATGGTAGAAAACCCCACACCCCCGCAGTTGCATGCAATCGCACGGGGGTTGAGGCACAGCCCAATTCACTTGAATGAGCCGCGTCTGTATTGGCCACCCCCCATGAGAAGAGATCCATGGTAGAAAAGCCCCGCACCACCGCAGTTGCATGTGATCGCAGGGTGGTTGAGGCACAGCCCCATTCACTTGAATGGGCCACATCCGTATTGGCCAACCCCCTATGAGAAGAGATCCATGGTAGAAAAGCCCCCACCACCGTAGTTGCATGTGATCGCAGGGTGGTTGGGGCACAGCCCCATTCACTTGAATGGGCCGCGTCCGTATTGGCCAACCCCCTATGAGAAGAAATCCATGGTAGAAAAGCCCCGCACCACCGCAGTTGCATGCGATCGCAGGGTGGTTGGGGCACAGCCCTATTTACTTGAATGGGCTGCGTCCGTATTGGCCACCCCCCATGAGAAGAGATCCATGGTAGAAAAGCCCCGCACCACCGCAGTTGCATGCGATCGCAGGGTGGTAGGGGCACAGCCCCATTCACTTGAATGGGCCGCGTCCGTATTGGCCACCCCCCATGAGAAGAGATCCATGGTAGAAAAGCCCCGCACCACCGCAGTTGCATGCGATCGCAGGGTGGTTGAGGCACAGCCACATTCACTTGAATGGGTCGCGTCCACATTGAGGTATAATTTTTGCAGCGGCATGCCTCCCAACTACTGTGATAGGTTAAGTAGGACAGTCTGGGGGTGGCAAAACCGCGGCCCAGCCGCCTATTTTTACCGCCTCATATGTGAATGAGCCCTAACTGCACATTTTCCATTGACGCGCGCCATATCTAGGTGCGGGACTCCCACTCTCTTGTCATCTCTCGTGTATTTATAGCCCATCCGAGTAAAAATGAAATTGTCTTTCGATGACCTTCCATCAGATATCTTCTTAATGAAAGAGGAATTAAGGCGGATAATGAGGTTCCAGTTGTTTTCTTTTTCTTTATCCTGTCAAGGCTCTGTCGTGCGCACGGGGAGACGACTTAAGGTTTTCACCGTCGCGAGTTGCGGCGAGAACATCCCGTGCCTTCCGCGCAATTCTCAGCGCCGTCATTAGTGTTAAGTGTTGCTTCCGATCCGCTCTCTCTTGTAATGAGCTTTTTAAATGCAAAATCGTGCAATACATTCAAAACCGATTTCCCTGGGTCTGTGGTTTTTTTTTTTATGCGCAGCAGGAAAACAAGAGCGCTGAGTACCGCGAGTACGTCTGCAATCGCCTGCATGCGGCTTCTGGACTCCAACTAGTCATTGCACACAGTGCGGTTTTATGATATGGAATCATCGTCTCGGTTGGAGGGTCGGTTCTTGTGTAGCGACAGGTGGAGGCTGGTGAGCTGAGATAGATCCTGGCTTCTTATATGTCTCTGCTCCTGGCCATCTGGGACTTTTGGGTGTTTCTGCCCAGATCCTCCTTTTACATTCTCCCATGGTATAAAAGAGATGAAAATCCACCAGGGATGGTGGGAACCCCTCATAATGGGCACAGCAGGTGTACACATCCGGGAACTCAGCACGGGGATGGTGGGAACCCCTCACATTGGGTAAAGTGGGTGTACAGACTCGAAAACTCAGCACAGGGATGGTGGGAATCTTTTAAAATGGGCACAGTGAGTGTACAGACTTGGGAACTCAGCACAGGGATGGTGGGAACCCCTCATAATGGGCACAACAGGTGTACAGACCCGGGAACTCAGCACAGGGATGGTGGGAACCCCTCATAATGGGCACAACAGGTGTACAGACCCGGGAACTCAGCACAGGGATGGTGGGAATCTCTCATCATGGCACAGCGGGTGTACAGACCTGGGAACTCAACACAGGGATGGTGGTAACTCCTCATATTGCGTACAGCAGGTGTACAGACCTGTAAACTCAGTTTAGGATGGTGGGAACCCCTAATAATGGGCATAGCTGGTGTGCAAACTTGGGAAATTAAAGTAGAGATGTTGCGAACCCCTCAACTTGGGCACAGCAGATTTGCAGACCTGAGGACTCAGCACAAGGATGGGAGAACAACCCCTTGTAATGGGCACAGCGGGTGTACAGGTCTGGAAACTCAGCACAGGGATGGTGGGAACCCCTCATAATGGGCACAGCAGGTGTACAGACCTTGGAACTCAGCATGGGGATGGTGGGAACCCCTCATAATGGGCACAGTGGGTGTACAGACCCGGAAACTCAGCACAGGGATGGCGGGAACCCCTCATAATGGGCACAGCGGGCGTACAGACCCGGGAACTCAGCACAGGGATGGTGGGAATCTTTCAAAATGGGCACAGCGGGTGTACAGACTCGGGAACTCAGCACAGGGATGGTGGGAATCCCTCATGATGGGCACAGCGGGTGTACAGACCTGGGAACTCAGCGCAGGCTTGGTGGGAACTCCTCATAATGGGCACAGCGGGTGTACAGACCTGTAAACTCAGTTCAGGATGGTGAGAACCCCTAATAATGGGCACAGCAGGTGTGCAAACTGGGGAACCCAACGTAGAGATGGTGCCAACCCCTCAACTTGGGAACAGCAGATTTGTAGACTTGAGGACTCAGCACAGGGATGGAAGAACACCCTCTCAATGGCTACAACAGGTATGCAGAGACCAGAACTAACTCTGGTGTAACTCAGCCGCATCTACCAAACTCCATCAATTTGAATTTTCGGTGGACTGATTCATTAAGGATGAACTTTACTCCTCTCACTGCGACCCTCTTTCCACCCCCCACCCCCCTTACCTGGTATGTTGGGTTATCTTGAAAAAAAAAATGCTCACCTGGCCAGTGGATCCATTGTTGTCCTGCAGCCATCCTCTGGTCAGGTGTGACAACTGGTGTCCCATGCCACATCTTGGTCCTCTTCTGGGTTTAGGCAGCCTGGCCCTGATGATGTGTGTGGCTTTGTGAATGCACTCCTGTGGCCTTCTGGGATATGTGGCAAGATTTTCCCAAGAGGCTACTGGAGCATGAACGTCTTTCTGATCTAAGCCAGAATACCAGTGGGTGGGGGTCAGAGCGCTCTTGAACACTCTTTTACCGTGACTGCTTTTCGAAGGTTTTGTAGAAAATTGGTGCAAATTTGCAACTGAAATACTTTCCTAGATTTTTCTTTAAGGAGGCCCGTATTTTCAGACTCACACCAAAGACAGGTGTCTCCAATACCTGACGGAGTCATAGAAATGTAGGGCCTTGAGCTAACTCAAGCTTCAGGCTTCATCCCACAACTTGGACCTAGTAGAGTCTTTGTGGTAGACCACAGAGACTCTACTAGGTCCAAGTTGTGGGATGAGGCCTGAAGCTTGAGTTAGCTCAAGCACTAAATTCTCGTAAACTTTAATAAGTAGCATAGTTCTGCTCCACTCCCTCAGGAGATCCCTTCTGATACCGAAATTCAAAAGAATTATTGAAATCTCCCCAATCTTTTGATGTTGTTTCGCGGCCTCTCTCTGAAACCGTATTGATCTACCTTTCATGGTTTTCCTCTGGATGAGGCATGTGGGGGATCACGCGAAACACAAAGGGTTCAGAAGATAAAGAAAAGGGGGCACCCTTCTCAGCTTTTGTTGGAGGTCACGTTGTTCTCATGCCCGTTCATTTAATGAGTAATCCGAAATCTTTCCAGCCTCGATGCCTAGATACTCTCTGGACATGGCTTCCCCTGCTGGCTCGGCTCTGACCAATTAGAGGGAAAGACATGTAAGGGCCATCAATATAAGGGCTTAGAAGATACACAGTCAGCCTGAGGGGCTAATTAGCCGGTATCCAATTGTCTCCAACATGGCCTTTAAATTGAAAATGAGTAGGATTTTCATTTGAGGAGACATCGCATATCCTGAGCTCTGACGTTGGAAGCTGCACTGCCAAGATGTAAAATAAATTGCAGATATAATTAGGAAACTTGTCTGTTTTTATCCATCTAAAGTGGGAAGGAGGCGAGCCAAGGAACCAGCTTCTAGGAGACAGTGACAGTCAGCGAGAAAATGTCTAAAAGGGATATGGAGGATATGCGGCGTGGATCCTCATGATGGAAAGTGCTTGAAGGGTTCTTTCCGTGGTCTGTAGTAACCAATCAGAATCTCCGGTTCATTTTTTCAGCAGCTTGAAGGAACACAAGTCTTCTGCAAGCCCCCAGAACAGGTGGTTGTCTTCAAAAACTTGACCCTTGATATTTTCTACACAATTTCTAATATTAACTTGAGGGGATCTCCCAGCCAGAGCTTCCAGTTCTCTTGCTATTGGGCTAAATTCATTCTGCCTCCCAACTTATGAGATTTTGGTGAATGACATCTCCGAGTGTACTTCAGAATTCCTATAGGGTAGAGGTCTCCAAACTGTCTAAACAAAGGGCCAGTCTACTGTCCTTCACACTTTAAGGCTGGCCATAGATGGGCTGTTTATCGGCCGAATTGTCAGCCAATAAACGGAAAATCGGTCGTTGCTGCCATGGATGCTGCCACCGATGCTTACAAAAAAAATGGTAATTTTTTGTGGATTTTCCAGCATGACCAATAAAAAGAAACGAGAAGATCTGCGAAAAACGGCTGATGGCATTGCCCCGCTAACGCTGTGAATATCGACTGATTTTTCTTTCGGACGAAAATTCAGCCGATAAACGACCCGTCTATGGCCTGCATAAGAAGGCAGACTGTGGCCAATGGGAGTAGAAAATATCCTAGTGTGACAGCAAACAATACCTCATCATTGGTGTCAGTGGGAGGAATAGTGCCCCATCATTGGTGTCAATGGGAGGAATATTGCCCCATTATTAGTATTAGTGGATGGAATAGTGAATGGAATAATGCCCCATTGTTGGTGTCAGTGGGAGGAATAGTGCCCCATTGTTGGTGTCAGTGGGAGGAATAGTGCCCCATCATTGATGTCAGTGAGAGGAATAGTGCCCCATCATTGGTGTCAATGGAAGGAATAGTGCCCCATCATTGGTATCAGTGGGAGGAATCGTGCCCCATCCTTGATGTCAGTGAGAGGAATAGTGCCCCATCCTTGATGTCAGTGAGAGGAATAGTGTCCCATCATTGGTATCAGTGGGAGGAATAGTGCCCCATCCTTGATGTCAGTGAGAGGAATAGTGCCCCATCCTTCATGTCAGTGGGAGGAATAGTGCCCCATCCTTGATGTCAGTGGGAGGAATAGTGCCCCATCCTTGGTGTCAGTGGGAGGAATATTGCCCCATTATGAGTATTAGTGGATGGAATAGTGAATGGAATAATGCCCCATTGTTCGTGTCATGGGAGGAATAGTGCCCCATTGTTGGCGTCAGTAGGAGGAATAGTGCCCCATCCTTGATGTCAGTGGGAGGAATAGTGCCCCATCCTTGATGTCAGTGGGAGGAATAGTGCCCCATTGTTGGTGTCAGTGGGAGGAATCGTGCCCCATCATTGGTGTCAATGGGATGAATCGTGCCCTATCCTTGATGTCAGTGGGAGGAATAGTGCCCCATCCTTGATGTCAGTGGGAGGAATAGTGCCCCATTGTTGGTGTCAGTGGGAGGAATCGTGCCCCATCATTGGTGTCAATGGGATGAATCGTGCCCTATCCTTGATGTCAGTGGAAGGAATAGTGCCCCATCCTTGATGTCAGTGGGAGGAATAGTGCCCCATCCTTGATGTCAGTGGGAGGAATAGTGCCCCATCCTTGATGTCAGTGGGAGGAATATTGCCCCATCATTAGTATTAGTGGATGGAATAGTGAATGGAATAATGCCCCGTTGTTGGTGTCATGGGAGGAATAGTGTCCCAAGGGCCAGATAAAGGTAAGCAAAGGGCCACAGTTTTGAAACCACTGCAATAGGAGTTTCAATGGGTATAGAAACTCAAGTGAGGAAGCACAGGTATACGAATTACTGGTTTGCACTTGGTTTGAAGTATAGGGTGCAAAGATACAGGGGCACACCAAACAAGTTCAAGTCCAGAAAGTCTAAAAATGGCCTTCCACACAAGGGTCCCACCTCATCAAGAGGTGAATTCCAAAGAAGAAATATTAAATAGTCAAAACGTACTCTAGCAGATGGTTTAGCATTGCCATTTGAATGGACTTTGTACTTGTTTGGCGCTCTTCTGTCTCCTTGGATCCGACCCTCATCTTGTCAGCCAGCAAATACTAAGTCTTAGACTGCAAGCTTGTGTTGACAGCCACTCTCTTAGAAGAAAACATAGAGATGGAAGGCTTATCACAGCCTGGATGTTTTCCGTTTCAACTATAGCCTTGGTGGGGTGATCCTGGGGACAATATCTGGTGTCTGTTTGCAGCAAAGTCAACCAGGACTACTAGGGTTCCTGACCCATCTGCCTCCTAACTTTTTGGAGAATGGGATCTCTGAGTGTAGTTTAGACCTCCTATAGGGGTTTCATTGGGTATAGAAACTCAAGTGAGAAAGCCCAGGTTACAACAGCCATGGGTTTGCACTTAGCTTGAAGTAAAGGGTGCATAGAGACAGGTGCACACCAAACAAGTTAAAGTCCAGATGTATTTTTTTTGTTCAAAAATGGCCTTTCAAATTCTTCACATAATGGCCTCCCTGGTAAAGACCAATTGCCACTTAGATTCCATGCCTTGGTTGAGCCTGTGTCACATAACAGGTTCCTTGCTGGTAAATAGGCCAAATATTGGTTTGGTCATCCAAAATGGTGTAATTTTACATCGGATGAATCATCTTTTCAATTGACCAAAATGGCTTGGCCAATTGATTGCAGCCTGGACAAAATGTCTTCTTTCTTTTTTCTTCTTTCAACTGGACGGCCAAAAAATGGTTGAGCCTGTGTCACATAACAGGTTCCTTTGCTGGTAAACAGGCCAAATATTGGTTTGGTCATTCAAAATGGCTTCGTCTTACATCGGATGAGTCATCTTTTACTAATCAACCGACAGACCAAACATTTCATGACCAAAATGGCTTGGCCAATGGATTGCACCCTGGACAAAATGTCTTCTTTCTTTTTTCTTCTTTCAAGTGGTAGGCCAAAAAATGGTAATCAGTTCTTAATGGGCAGCACAGTGGCTAAATGGTTAGCACTTCCGCCTCGGTTGAGACTGTGTCACATAACAGGTTCCTTGCTGGTAAATAGGCCAAATACTGGTTTGGTCATCCAAAATGGCTTCGTTTTACATCGGATGAGTCATCTTTTACTAATAAACCAACAGACCAAGCATTTCACGACCAAAATAGCTTGGCCAATTGATTGCAGCCTGGACAAAATGTCTTCTTTCTTTTTTCTTCTGTCAACTGGTAGGCCAAAAAATGGTAATATCTGTGAATCTTAAGCGCAATGAAGAACCATCTAATTAGCACCAAAAAATGGAAATCAATACCTAATGGACAGCATTTTGGCAAAATGGTTAGTACTTCCTCCTGGCAGTACTCGGGTTGTTGGTTTGAATCCCAACTATGGCACCACCTGCCTGGAGTTTGCATATTCTCCCTGTGCCTGCGTAGGTTTCCTCAAGGTACTCTGATTTCCTCCCACCCTCCAAAGACATGCTGGTAGGTGAATTGGCTCCTGTCTAAATTGGTCCTAGTATGTGTATGTATGAATGTGAGTTAGGGACCTTAGATTGCACGCCCCTTGAGGGTTAGGGACCTTAGATTGTACGCCCCTTGAGAGTTAGGGGCCTTAGATTGTATGCCCCTTGAGGGTTAGGGACCTTAGATTGCTCCCCTTGAAGTTTAGGGACCTTAGATTATACACCCCTTGAGGGTTATGGACCTTAGATTGTACGCCCCTTGAGGTTTAGGGACCTTAGATTGTATGCCCTTTGGGGGTCAGGGACCTTAGATTGTATGCCCCTTGAGGGTTATGGACCTTAGGTTGTACGCCCCTTGAGGGTTAGGGACCTCAGATTGTACGCCCCTTGAGGGTTAGGGACCTTAGATTGTACGCCCCTTGAGGGTCAGGGACCTTAGATTGTACAATCTTTGAGGTTTAGGGACCTTAGATTGTATACCCCTTGAGGGTCAGGGACCTTAAATTGTACACCCCTTGATGTTTAGGGACCTTAGATTGTACACCCCTTGAGGTTTAGGGACCTTAGATTGTACGCCCCTTGAGGGTTAGGGACCTTAGATTGTACGCCCCTTGAGGGTTAGGGACCTTAGATTGTACGCCCCTTGAGGGTTAGGGACCTTATATTGTATGCCCCTTGAGGGTTAGGGACCTTAGATTGTACACCTCTTGAGGGTTAGGGACTGATGTGAATGTACAATATATATGTAAAAAAAAATCGCTGCGTAAATTGACGGCGCTATATAAGTACCTGTAGTAAAATAAATAAAGAAGTAACAGGGTGGTAAATTGCTGGGATAACTTGGTAGGAGTCAATTGTTCGGCCAAAATTTGATCAACTAGCCTACAAAACAAGATTCTTAGTTTCCATTTTTGTATGATACCCTCAACAACTAGACAGGTACTTCAGAACCAGTTATGGAAGGCAGCACCTACGCTCTGTTAGAAGCCTCGAGTACATTATATCCCTGATCACTCCACAATTACAGCTTCAATGCCTTCCCTTGGCGAGCTCTAGCTTGTTTTAGTTGTACATATATCAGAAAAATAAGAATCTGGAAGCGCTCTTCAATAAAAAAAATATTTTTGGCCAAGCTGGAATTGAAGTCGGGAGTCTTCTATTTAACGGCGTCTTCATATATCTCGCTATTTTCCGCAGCAGAAGCTACACTTATCCTTCACGGTATCTCTTTAGCAGCCTGCAATCATATTTCATACTTAAAGCTCCTTTTCGTCGACAGAAACCCTTTAGTATAATCTGAGCAAATTGCCTCCCCGATATTATTTCCCTTTTTTTTTTTTCCAGGGTTACTTTGGTGGAAAGAATTAAGTGTAATTCCACCTCTGAGCATAACCCAGCTTAACTGAAATACCATTTTCAACCTTATAATTGTTTCGATTTATAGTCTTACTTGTTCTTCTGGGTTCCACCATCGCTCCCTGCTCTGCCTAAACAATTTTTTTTTATTGCTTTCTTTTTAAGATAGACTGCTTCTGAATAGCTCATATGGACAGTCCCACCAACCGGCCAGTTTAATGTGGTGACCAAAATAACCAGAAAATTCTCCTTCCTCTTTGTCACGTACCTGATAGAAGTCTGGATTGACGAGGTTGGCCTCTTTTGTATCTCCAGCCCAGGCCCCACTGAAGGTGGAATAGATGGTGCCGAGGGACAGGAGAAACACGAGTTGTAATGGAACCGACCCCAGTCTACGCTTGGGGACTTCCGTTGTAATACCTTTTCCCCGTTCGAACACCGACCACAGACACCACAGCCGACCAAACAAGACTAGACGACCCCAATCTGTCTGAACTGGAGGCTCAACAGGTTGCTTTTCCTCAGCAGAGAAGTCTATCAAATCCCCAGTCTCTGAAACTGGTGTCTTGGGATTGGGGTTCACCATCTCCTGTCCGTGGAACCCAGAAGATGTTACCAGTGCTGGGCAGAGGCTAGGAGAGCTCTGCCCTTTTGTCAGCACTTCAGGTTTGGGGACGGCAATCTCTGGAATGTCCACTGCCGATTCTTGGGCATGCTGCTGAACATGTTTTAGCAGTTGCCTGCAGGGGCGGACTGACCATTTGGGCCCTCGGGGTCAGTAGGGGGCCCCAATGAGATGCCCCTGGTACCTTTCATAGGCTTTTTTGGGTGTGGTTTGAGTGTAGGTGAGGACTCAGGAGCCCCATGATCCCCTATTGCCCAGGGCCCTATGAGTTGTCAGTCCGCCCCTGGTTGCCTGTATGCCCTTTCCAGATGCTGTTCTTTCATCAGAAGGTATTCCAGATCTGGTTCAAGCTCTGAGATCCCCTATTGCCCAGGGGCCTATGAGTTGTCAGTCCACCCCTGGTTGCCCATATGCCCTTTCCAGATGCTGTTCTTTCATCAGAAGGTATTCCAGATCTGGTTCAAGCTCTGAGACCCTTGTGAGACCGAACATAGCCTCTCTGTCCTCAAGGGTAGGTTCTCCTTCCTGCCGAAACTTCTGAGCGTGAGGCCGGAACACAACGTGACAACCGGAGCTGATATAATAGATAGCCAGGACAAGCACTCGGCAGGACTGTAGAGGCAAACTGGATTTAGAAGCTTAGTCAGAGTAATAGCCAGGGTCAGCAAGGAGCAGGTGATGAGGTACCAGAACATCAGACAGGGACGAGGTCAGGAGGAAGCCAGGATCAGAAACCCATGAGCAGAAGCATGAACAGACTCCAAGAGCAGGTCAATGGCAAGCCGGGTCGGTAACGGATACACACAGGATACAGCAGGACACGGGAATTAGCTGAAGACCAGTCAGCACTCACAGAGAGTAAGAGCCTCCTTTAAATAGTCCTAGTATGTGTATGTATGAATGTGAGTTAGGGACCTTAGATTGCATGCCCGTTGAGGGTTATGGACCTTAGATTGCATGCCCGTTGAGGGTTATGGACCTTAGATTGCATGCCCGTTGAGGGTTATGGACCTTAGATTGCATGCCCGTTGAGGGTTAGGGACCTTAGATTGTACGCCCCTAGGAGAGTCCCTTTAAATAGTCCATCTGGAGCCAGAAACTGTGGCCCCGCTGCCGCGTGGGTGCATTCTCATTTTTATTAGCAATGTGCCCGTGCTCATTTCTCTGCGCGATCTTGCGCTCATGCGCCTTTCTATGTGCCAGTCGCCGTACAGGAATTCCCTTACACTCATCCTCCTTCTCCTCCCATGACTATGTAACCAATGCCATGCATGCTTCTTGAAAAGATAATTTATATTGGACGTTCATGTAGTGATACACCCACGAGGAGCCAGACATTTATAAAAAGGCAAGGACAGTGATAGACCTTATTAGAAATTATCTTTACTAATGATCAGTATGATGCAGTGAGATTGAGGATTGCGGGTGGAGGATTATGGAGAGTTTGTAAAGACAAAACTTTTTTTTTTTTAGATTGGATGAAATGGGAACGTTAGACCCTCTGCCGCGGTTTTATTGCTGCCTATGTCTCCACTGAGGACACAAGCTCTGATACAGAAAGTGATAGGAAATCCAAAATATTACAGTTGTCATGAGACCAAAATGTGGGAGAGAAGCTTACAATCGGGGAGAAATGCTCTGGTGACAACGGTCTAGGATGGGAATCCCACTTACTTTGGGGAAATTTGCTCTTACTACCGGTTGCATTTACGAGACAGGAAGTGAAGGGAAATCTCTAGCCAAAAAACTGATAGGGGTTTTGTACCATCTCTACTTCATCCAAAGCCAGGCCTGTTTTCTCAAAAAATTAGGTGCAGGAACTCCCCCCTTCTGAATCACTTCTTGTTTCTGCCCCCCTACTCACCTCCCAGTACCGCTCCTTTTAGAGAATCCAGAGCCAAGTATCATTTTGTGGTGCTAAATCATTTGAATGGAATTTGTTAATGATAACAGGAAAAGCATAAAAATAGATCCCCTTCAGCCAGCAACAATAGACTCCCCCAGCAACAATAGATTTTTCCAGTAACAATGGACCCTCAAAACAAAATACCACCCAGGCAACAATAGACCCCCAGCAGCTACAACAGATCTTCCAGCAGCTAGCATCAATAGACTCTACGGCAGCCAACAATAGACATCTAGACCCCTCCTTCAATAGTAGATCCCTTCCAGCAACAACTGACCCCCATCAACACTATATCCCCCACCAGCAACAAGAGAGGACCCCAGCACCCCTTGCCGTTACATACATTCAGTGCTGGAGGTGCCCCACCGTGCTCCACAAAAAAGTGCAGTGCTCCACCACCAGTAGGACTGTTCGCTCACCTGGCCGGTGGACCTATTTAAATATACAGATCACAATATACTTAATCCAGTCATCTGGTATTATCTCCCCGCATCATGACCTTCAATATCTCCAATAACTGATGGTTAGACAGGTCCTCTTTAAATCACCAGCAGGTCCCCTTTAAAATATGGACATCCTTCATCACCACTATATAGAATGCTCAAGGAGGAAAGAAGAGACCTCTGATCGCGCAGTAACTTTTAATATTAATTTACTATTATTAATCCACAGTATAGCACACTCGCGCTCCGCCCTACGCGTTACGTCACTTGCCCACGTGACTTCCTCAGGATGAGACCATACAGGCTATACAGGCCGCCGCCTGCACTTAATAACCAAGGATGCTATGCAGGAGAGGGGCTGAATATACACAGGGAAGAACATACACTGAAGATGAACCATCCTATATGGACACTGCAGCCCAGTGCTGCCCCCCCCCCCCCCATTATGCCTCCATTGGCCCTGCATTTAATGTTGTATTAATAATCATAGAGCTTCATTATTTTGTGTCTTTTATATTTGCTTAGAGTTCATCTTTAAGCTTAGATGCTTGCTTGACAGAAAAAATATGCACTACATTTATGTTGGAGCTCCACTAACCCCAAAGGCCTACTTGGCTTGCAGTGAGAATGCAGGCTTACTATGGGTGGGTTGGGGAGCTACTAAGATGGGCTTTATATGAGAGAAAGAGGTCATGGCGGACATCACAAGTACGATGATCTGGCAAGTGTGGATCCCAACCCTAAACCTAAGAACGTTCTACGTTCTGGTAGAACGCCCACCAATGCAACTTTCTACAATTCTACATTCTTAGGTTTGGATGTAGAATAATGTTCTACATTATTAGTAGGATCTACTTTTGCTCTCGTTTTTGTCTCTTTGCAGCTCAACGGCACAAATTCTTTTCAGATACCAAAACCTAGAGGAATGTGTGTCGGCAGTCAGAAAAGTTCCTTAGGAAAAGGGTGACCTGTTGGGAGTAGAGCGTGAGAAAAATTAGCCGCGTTGACTGTACAGCGGTCCGGACCAAACGTTTCCACTGCCCCTTCTCCTCGACCCCCGAGAGCTAGGCTGTGGGAACCGTCGCCTGTGGGGTTTGGGACCTTCTCAGAACTTCTCATTAAAACCCATTTTTCGGGGGAAAAATATGAAATGAAACGGCAGAACGGACTCTGGAATGTAAAGATGTTTGGCCGAGTCCCAAGTTACTGTGCAGAGCATGTTGTAGACATGAAGCTCAATTGAGAAGCCTCCTCAGAAAACATTTTGACACGTCAGATTAAGTATGGTCTGGACGAGGAAGGTTGTGGGGTCATGTGACAAATATTAATGACACACAGATGGTAATGTAGCCTGAATGAAAGCCTCTTATGAAAGGAGAAATACAGGCTATACCGTGTTATCTTCAAACAGTACAAAATCCACAGCATTGTGGGCCAGCCTTGTTCAACCTTTTCAGTAAGGAGGAACCCTTGAAATAACTTTCATTTCTTGGGGAACCCCTGACAATATTTATGTTATCTGCAGCTTACGGGACATAGACATGGACAATGCATTGTACAGTAGATATACGAATAAATAAAAGGATAAGGAATGTGGTTAGAGTATTTGACACTACGGACTGATCTATGCAACAATATTATTTTCTTTATAATAATGAAATTAAGTAAACAATAATTAAAAAGACTAGAAAAGAAACAGTGAAAATTGTAATTCTCCCTCAAATTGGTATTAAGTGGAAAGGTGACCCCCTCCTTATATTGATGGTTAGTGGACAACATACCCTTGCACTAGTGGTCAGTGCAAAAAAAAGGCCCCTTAAATTATTAGTTATTGGCATGAAGGATGTCCTCTTACATTGGTGGTAAATGGGAAGGAGAATGCCCCTTACAATGGTGGTCAGTGGGAAGAATGCCCCTTACAATGGTGGTCAATGATAAAAATGCCCCTCACATTGGTAGGCAGTGGGAAGAACCCCCTTATATTGGTGGTCAGTGGGAAGAATGCCCTTTACAATAGTGGTCAGTGGAAAGAATGCCCCTTACAATGGTGGTCAGTGGGAAGAATGCCCCTAACAATGGTGGTCAATGGTAAGAATGCCCCTTACATTGGTGATCAGTGGTAAGAATGCCCCTCACATTGGTAGGCAGTGGGAAGAACCCCCTTATACTGGTGGTCAGTGGGAAGAATGCTCCTAGGTGTTCAGTTGGAAGAAGGTCCCTTACATTTGTTATTAGTGAAAAGAATGGCCATTACATTAGTAGTCAATGGGAAGAATGGCCCTCACATTGGTAGACAGTGGTAAGAATCACCCTTATATTGATGGTCAGTGGGAAGAATGCCCCTTACTATGGTGGACAGTGGGAAGAATGCCCCTCACATTGGTGGTCAATGGTAAGAATGCCCCTCACATTGGTAGGCAGTGGTAAGAATCACCCTTATATTGATGGTCATTGGGAAGAATGCCCCTTACTATGGTGGTCAGTCGGAAGAATGCCCCTCATATTGGTGGTCAATGGTAAAAATGCCCCTCACATTGGTGGTCAGTGGGAAGAATTCCCCTTACTATGGTGGTCAGTGGGAAGAATGCCCCTCACATTGGTGGTCAATGGTAAGAATGCCCCTCACATTGGTAGACAGTGGTAAGAATCACCCTTATATTGATGGTCAGTGGGAAGAATGCCCCTTACTATGGTGGACAGTGGGAAGAATGCCCCTCATATTGGTGGTTAATGGTAAAAATGCCCCTCACATTGGTGGTCAGTGGGAAGAATCCCCCTTATATTGGTGGTCAGTGGGAAGAATGCTCCTAGGTTTTCAGTTGGAAGAAGGTCCCTTAAATTTGTTATTAGTGGGAAGAATGTCCCTTACATTAGTATTCAATGGGAAGAATGGCCCTTACATTGGTGGTCAGTGGAAAGAATTCTCCTTCCATTGAGAGTCAATGGGAAGAATGCTCCTTACATTGGTGGTCAGTGGGAAGAAAGTCCCTTACATTGGTGGTCAATGGATGAATTCCCCTTACATTGGTGGTCAGTGGGTGAATTCTCCTTACATTGGTGGTCAGTGGATGAATTCTCCTTACATTGGTGGTCAGTGGATGAATTCTCCTTACATTGGTGGTCAGTGGATGAATTCTCCTTACATTGGTGGTCAGTGGAAAAAAAATGACTTTTGAATTAACATCACCATGTTAAACCTGTATGAGATTTTAATGATTGGGTTTATATCTACATTAAGCCCTAAAACTGTCCAAAGCTGCACACTCTCTTATCAGAGGCAAAGTATGCGGCACCAGATCTCTACAGTGATCAGTGCCAATGGCAAATGGTTTAAAGAACCATTGATATGTTTATTTTTTGGGGACTTAGCCAACAAGGTCAATGTCTAACAAGGTTGACCCTAAAAAGACTTTGCTAAAAAGCTCTTTTTCCTATCAAAGGCTCAGCCTACGTTGTACACACCAGTCTTGGTAATAGCTGGAAGAAGTGAAAGTTTATTGCATCATCCCAGTCGATTCAAAAATGTTCAGGTCCTTAAAGCACCAGGCAACATCCACTGGAATGAATCCATAAACATCTCGCTGTTTGCTGGAGAAGACCTTGAGATGGAGTCTGGAATGTCAAAGGGGCCCTACAAGGACTTTGATAAGGGGTCTCCTCCCCGTACAGTAAGACCCCCGCTGACAATGTACATACCACTTTGTTTTTACAATGGTTGGGCTAATAACTTACAGATGTTAACGGCACGTGCATCATTCCTTGCTACTGTTCGGCTATAAAAAAAAGATGACCCGTTGGAGCACATTCCTTCTTCGTGATAGACTTCTTCCTGTAGCTACAGGTACAGAAGATGCTGATTATCGCCCCACCTCAGCCGCAGCTTAAATACCCGTGTTTGATTGCATCAGTGTCGTCTGCATATCATTACCCAGCACCCAGCTCACCAGCAATTCATGACGTGACAGGCTATCATTAAGCCCATCAGGAACTTTTTTCCATCAGCTGAAGGTTGCTGCTGCATGGCAAAGCCTGCTCTCCCTATGTTGCTTGAGCGCAGAAGAGTATAAAATGCCTGTGACAAGAAATGAGGGATAAAGAACCGCGTACGACACCGCTCGCAGGTAATGAAATCCAGCGCGGCAGCCAAGCGGAACATGCCTCATATTTGTACCGTAATGGAGAACTTGTCTGGGTGAGACGCTCTGTAGGGCTTCCCCGTCAACTTAATTTTAGACCCTGCGGAGGAAGAGGAGGAGGGAGCGAGCAGGGACAATGGCACCCGTGCCTGCTCATAATGGGCGATCGGATTATTTACTTAAGGGGAATGTCTGGACAAAATTAAAAAATATATTTTCAGCATATCTCTGCAATTCCAGCGCTGGCTCTTCAAAAATGCAGCAAGCACAGAAAAATACCAGTTGATTAAGGATGAGCAGAACCAGCCTGGGTTTGGTGAGTATTCTGAACCTATACAGCCTGCATCATAGCAATGGATGTCACTGGGTGGCCAACATAGTTCCATTGGTTGCTGTAAGGTGCACCAAAACAGCCAATAAGGTTGCTGTCAGGGTCCAGCTCTGAATCTGCAACCTCTGCTGTTGTTTCTTCTTGCTGAGCCACTTGGGATGCTGGACAACTCCATGGACAATTCCTTGAATGACCCTGCATTGAACCTTGTTTGTCTTGAGCCTTGAACCCTTTGCTCTTCCCATTAACTTCTTATTGAAGCCATGCCTTTCCATTTGCTCTTTGCCAGATTGTTGTGCTCTCTTCAGCCAATATCTTGCTTTTGTCTCTCCTGCTGACATGCATATCTTTGCTACCATTCGTTACCAACCTTGCTCCTCGACTATGTTTCCACTTGATCCCAACTTGCTATCACTTTTTACCAACCTTTGGCTTGTTTACTGACTACGCTTATGTTTAATCTCCATCTGCTATATCTACTGCTTGAACCTGCTTCCTGGGGGGGTAATGATCCTGAGGACCATGGTACTAACACATAGCAAAACCCATCTCTACCATTAGGAGCACTGGTGAATACTGGTCAGCAGGGACCATTGGGAACTCTGCACGAGGGCTCGGGGTCAATAGGAATCCCCATGAGATGCCCCTGGTGCCTTTCATAGGTTTTTTTTGGGTGTGGTTTGAGTGTGGGCGAGGACACAGAGGCCTCATGATCCCCTATTGCCCGGGGGCCCCATGAGTTGTCAGTCCGCCCCTGCTGGTCAGTACTTTGACTCTGCAGCTTGGATGTGCCCACATTATCCACCAGGGTGACCTTCTTGTATACCTATCTTGCTGGTCGGTGGAGGTCTCTCTACTGCTATAGCTACTGGTCTCTGAGCCTGACCCCTGACCATGACCATTGTACCCACCTACATTTTTAGCAACCAATGATGCTGTGTGGGCCACCCATCACCATCTGCTGCTAGGATACAGGAGGCCTAGGTTCGAATTGCTAAGACATTCATCAAATCGAGGCCAGTTCATCTCATTCCTACTGATGATCTGCCAGAAATCCAATGAGATCCTAACTGTAAAAATCCGACAATGCTGCCTGTGCTCCACTGAAACATCAAGCAGTTCTCCCCTGCTGGACTACAGACCACCCCCTTATGTCCTGAAGATGAAGAGTAGACTACAAAAAAAGTTGTATTGACTTTAGATATACTGTACTTTGGAGAAGACATATTTTAAAAAATAACAAAGACAAATTGAAAGGAGATTTCCTAACCATTGAGAGCCCATTCCACCATTAAAAACCACCAAAAACCATTCAAATTTCCCCTTTCGTATTGACTCGATTGCATTTTGCCAAAATGTATTTTTACCCAAACGTTGACAAAGTGAAAACTCAATTTCACCTATACCTAGTTTCTGGCGTCAGGTCACCCTATCTCATATTCCTGATCTTTTACTCCACCTTTACCGTAAGGAAAATGAAAAATTGTATCAAATACCTACCATAATTTTCCTTTCATGGCACCAATCCATGACAACAAACATATGGCAGTATGCTGCCATGTTGGCACCAGGAAAAGAGGAAATTGTATTAAATACCCACTGTAAATTTTCTTTTCCTGCACTAAAACATACTACCATATACTGTATATGCTGCCATGCTGGCACCAGGAAAACCTTTTAGATGGCACAATTTCTATCTCTTTTGGCACCTAAAGCTTGCCATCATTCGTCAGAGGCCTCTCCCGCTTCCACACATGCGCCCAGCTCCCAATCTCAACACATCTTCCACTTACCGATGATTAACCTGCAGTCAACTGACTAAAGAAACTCAAGAAAAAAAGCTATTATAAGCCAATAATCGAACATTATCCAATTTTTCAGACCAATTTCTGCACTGATGGGCTTTCTGCTTTAAATTCCCTTGAGAGTCAAAGATGTCACCAGATCAAATATGACTCTCTTCCTGGAGAAATGGGTTTATTTAATTGTAGAAGAAGCAGTCAATTTCTCGGTTGATTTGAAAGGAAAACGGGCATATCAGCTGGTGAATTAGTAAATTAAATGGGATGGATTCCATTTATCAGCCTGTTGGAAAGCACATCGGCGTATCGCTTGTTGGAAAAGGTAAATGAAGTCATTTTGGATATGACGTTCGTCTCTGAAAATTGAAATACAAGAGGAAACCAACTGGTTTGGCATCAGAGTAAAAAACGGTAAGTTTGTAAAAGAGATAGTCCGCTAAAAACTGTTGCTTCCCTTGCGATGTTTGTGGAAGTTGGCTCTACGTGCTTCAGTGTTTTCCAAAGATACAGAAACCAATTAGAATGTTGGTTAATTAAACCAGCAGCTTGGTTACGGTAGATTGGTCTTTCTCAACCAGGGTTCTGTGGATGGCTGCAGGATTCTTGAGCTTTGGCTGGTTGACCTGGAGGTCAACCAGCCAAAGATGGTTTACCAGAAAGAAAGTTGACCAGGAGGTCAACCAGCCAAAGATGGTTGACCAGAAAGAAAGTTGACCAGGAGGTCATTCAGCCAAAGATGGTTGACCAGAAAGAAAGTTGACCAGGAGGTCAACCAGCTAAAAATATCTTTGGTGTCATGTTCCTGGTTTTGCCAAGTGGCATTGGCCCTGGAACTATGCAGGCATCATCAAATAGGAATTTGATGGTGCCTGCATAGTTCCAGGGCCAATGCCACTTGGGAAAAACCAGGACCGTGACACCAAATATATTTTTAGCTGTCTATAAAGGTGACCTTCTTCCTACTGACCACCATTTTTTCCTATTGACTCCCGATGAAAGAAAGAATTCTTCGAGATCTGAAAATGATTTTAGGGGTTCCTCTGGGGTAAAAAGGTTGGGAAAGGCTTCTTTAGATTATGTCAACCATAAACTGAATTGGGTGATGGTCATCTATCAACGTACTCTTCACAACACTGAAAGTATTTCGAAAAAACGTGGGACACATGGATCCATTGTATTTCTCTTGACCGATGAGGCTCAGAGGAACGACTTTTCTTTTGTCTTTCTCCCTTCTTTTCTTTCTTCCTATTCTCTCTCATTACTTTCCTCAGGCGGACCAATGTCCCCACAGGGCTGGACTTGGCCCATTGTTACCATTTATTCTCTGTGTATGCCTTTTCGATTTTCATATTTGTTGTCAAGACATATCTAATGTGATGATGCTTCGTTATCTACGAACAGGCCTGGAAATGAGACGTGGCAGTTGTAGTAACGAGATGAGGATATAGCGGGGTAGACAAGTCTTTTTTGTTACAGTGTTTAACAATGTATGGGATGACATTCCAGGTCCTTTGGATTATCACAACCTCATTGGTAAAGCTGAAGGATTAAAATATAAACCAACCACCGTTTCTTGGACAGACTCGCCCAGAGCGTAGATGAAGAACTGCACTCCTAATGCATGACATAAATAGGTGTACCACCCTGTATGCTGCGCCTCACCTCCCAAGTGGAAGTTCAGGCAAAACCTGAGGCTGGACCTACTCCCACCCCCATTCTAATTCTATTCTATCTAACCCTGTAAAGAAAAGATCTGTGTATTTACCTATTCTGAAGCTGTTTGGGTCCGGTTCTGTCTTCTGCATACAGTTCCCTGACAATGGCTGGAAATGCCTAGGCAATGACACCACCCATAGACTTATATGGGGTATCCATTGCTGGCTGCCCCTCCTCTACACAAAAGCTGACAGCTGATCCTGGGACCGGACCAGAGCGGCTTCAGAATAGGTAAGTATACAGATTAGGTGTTGACTTACCATCCACACAGGGGCAGACTGACCATTTGGAAACTCGGGCACTGCCCGAGGGCCCAGGGTCAGTAGGGGGCCCCATGAGATGCCCCTGGTACCTTTTTCATAGGCTTTTTTGAGTTTGGGCAAGGACACAGGGGCCCCATGATCCCCTATTGCCCGGGGGCCCCATGAGTTGTCAGTCCGCCGCCTGCATCCACATAAAGGTATCTGCACCGAGGGCGGCTGTCCCTGCTGCCCACCCCCCTGTCCCAGCCCTGCCAACAACTATCCAGTGTAGTATTAATATATATTGATTGGATATATACAGCATTGGATATATTGATTGGATATATATTGGATATATTGATTGTCTATATACTGTATATATAGTATTATATATATATCGATTGGATATATACAGTATTGGATTTATTGATTTGATATATATTGGATATATTGATTGTCTATATACTGTATATATAGTATTATATATATATTGTTTGGATATATACAGTATTGGATTTATTGATTTGATATATATTGCATATATTGATTAGATATATTGTTTGGATATATAATGGATATATTGATTGGATATATATTGTGAATGGATATATATTGGATATAGTGATTGAATATATACAGTATTGGATATATTGAATGGATATATTGATTGGATACATACAGTATTCGATATATTGATTGGATATATATCGGATATATTGATTGGATATATACAGTATGGGATATATTGATTGGATACATACAATATTGGATATATTGATAGGATATATGTTGGGTATATTGATTGAATATACAGTATATAGTATTAGATATATTGATTGGATATATACAGTATTGGATATATTGTTTGCATATATAAAGGATATATTGATTGGATATATATTGTATATTTTGAATGAATATATATTGGATATAGTGATTGAATATATACAGTATTGGATATATTGATTGGATATATATTGGATATATTGATTGGATATATATTGGATATATTGATTAAATATATATAGTATGGGATATATTGATTGGATACATACAGTATTGGATATATTGATAGGATACATATTGGGTATATTGACTGAATATACAGTATATAGTATTAAATATATTGATTTGATATATATTGCATATATTGATTGGATATATACAGTATTGGATATATCCAGTATTGATTGGATATATGTTGGATGTATTGATTGACTATATACAGTATTGGATATATCAATTGGATATATATTGTATATATTGAATGGATATAGTGATTGAATATATACAATATTGGATATATTGATAGGATGCATGTTGGGTATATCGATTGAATATACAGTATATAGCATTAGATATATTGATTGGATATATACAGTGTTGAATATATTGATTCGATATATATTGCATATATTGATTGGATATATACAGTACTGGATATATTGTTTGCATATATAAAGGATATATTGATTGGATATATACAGTATTGTATATATCGATTGGAAATATGTTGGATATATTGATTGACTATATACAGTATTGGATATTTCAATTGGATATATATTGTATGTATTGAATTGGATATAGTGATTGAATATATACAGTATGGGATATATTGATTGGATATATATTGGATATATTGATTGGATACATACAGTATGGGATATATTGATTGGATATATATTGGATATATTGATTGGATACATACAGTATTGGCTATATTGATTAGACCTATAAAGGTCTTCATCCTATATAATTGTTATCTTGAAAGAAGACTGTACAAACATGAATACATGTGGCCAGCTTGACCAGTGCGTTTGACTGCGGCAAGGACATTAGAGTGCAAGCTCCTTTGGTAACAAGGACTGATACGAACAGCTCAGTGTTCTGCAGAATAGACATCAGAGCTGTAGGAACCAGTGAAATAAAACCAACAATTTTTTGATCATTTATAAATAAGGGGTGCATACATTTTTGCAGCTATTATAAGGATTCAGCTCCATCCAAAGCTGCTACTCCTGTAAAAAGACAACAGCTGTGACCCCATTATTGGGCGTAGGAAGACCTCATCATTGGAGTCCCTAGAAGACCCAGTGTTGGATGCCCCTTGGCTTCATCCATGCCCAACCACCATATCATTTTTGGGTAGAATCAAGCTTTTTTTTCCGTACTGTGGACCTTATGAACCCTCAGGTTCCCCGCAGCATGTGCCATCTCCACAGCCTTTAACGGGACACACTGACACGGTGTAATTGGAGCCCTCCGTGCAGCTGTTTGCGCGGAAGGTCAATCTCACCCTCTCGTTTATTTATATACATGGTGTGTAAAAGTGATAAACCGCTTTGCTGTCATAACACACACACACACGGGGAAGACGTGACTGCTTTCCGAGGTGAGTGGTCTGAGACGCCATGTTTGTATTGACGGGGGGGGATTGTGGGAAAGAGGTCGCAGCCTACGAGGGAGTCATGTGACTTGTACAGCGCAAGCCTGGTGCTTCCAAAAATGGAATTGTGGGTAAAAACACAGAGCTGGCCTCCATGATGTTTTTACAGTTTTATAGTCCTGTACTATAGGAAGGCCCGGAGTAAAAAGAAAGAAGACCTGAACGAAGGGTCGGCATGACAGGGGTTAAAGGGGGTTTGGGAGAGGAGAGTCCCATTAGCATAAGGGGGAGTCTAAATGGTTTTAAGAAAGGAGTGGGGGGAGCTACAAGGGGTGGTCTGACAGCGTGTGGCAGGGGGTCTTCAGAGTTTTTACAAGGCAAACGTCCCACCCATCCACCCGTTGTTTTATGGTTTGTCTAGATGGTGGTTGTGCCATGTTGGTGCTGGGGGACGACCCTCGTTGGTTAATGTGGGCACAAGAAAAGGCACTTTGTAGGAACCCATCAGAGGTACGGCTTCCAGTTGTTCTGGTGGGGGGTATCTGTGGTGGTGTCTCCAAGTCGGTGATGTTGCGGCTGGAGGCCTAGTTAAGCAGGACGCAGGTATTCGTTTTCTTGATGCCTATTGGGACTTTGAAAAAACGTATGTTTATACTGTGTGTTTCTGTTATTTATATGTTATTTATTTATGGTTGTAATTTATTGATTCAATCAATAAATCAATAAATCAATTTATTGATTTATTGATGGTTGTAATAAAAGGTCCTTTTTGGGCCATTAACTCCATTTTGTTGTCAGTGTGGTTACTTAGGTTAAGGATGGTGGGTAGGTATTGGTTTAGTGGGACTGGATCAAGCCATCTTTAGTCTCCTGGTCAAGTTATATAGTTGGAAAGGATAACCTCTTGGCGCTGGCTGAACGCAAATGTGTGGCCTCCGGGCGTCCGGGTCTAGACGCAGAGCGGCCGCACATTTGCGTTCTATTAAAAAAAAACATATGTGCTGAGAGCGCGCGCCCTGCGTGCTCCCAGCATACATGTCCGGTACTCACGGAACGATCCCAATCTCTTTCGATCGGGACCTTTCCCGGTCATGTGACCGTCCTGACAGCGTGTCACATGACCCTAAACCAGTGGTTCTCAACCTGTGGGTCGCGACCCCTTTGGGGGTCGAACGACCCTTTCACAGGGGTCACCTAAGCCCATCGGAAAACACATATATTATACTGTGTTGAAAGCAACTGCTCTGTTGAAAGCAGCTACTGTGTTGAAAGCAGCTACTGTGTTGAAAGCAGCTACTGTGTTGAAAGCAGCTACTGTGTTGAAGCAGCTACTCTGTTGAAAGCAGCTACTGTGTTGAAAGCAGCTACTGTGTTGAAAGCAGCTACTGTGTTGAAAGCAGCTACTGTGTTGAAAGCAGCTACTGTGTAGAAAGCAGCTACTGTGTAGAAAGCAGCAGTATTGGAGGTAAAACGACACTTCATGAATTATAATTACTGGGTAAATAATTATAGGGTTGGGGGTCACCAAAACATGAGGAACTGTATTAAAGGGTCACGGCATTAGGAAGGTTGAGAACCACTGCCCTAAACCCTGCCCCGACTCCCGGATTCTGAAACCCTTAAAGGGCTGGGAGGTGCTGGCGCCAAGGGGTTAAGGAAGGAGTGGGGGGAGCTACAAGGGGTGGTCTGACAGGGTGTGGCAGGGGGGTCTTCAGAGTTTTACATAGTTGGAAAGGTTAAATAAAGACACCAGTTCATTGCGTTGTGGTCATGTGATCACATAACGGGACTAGGACAGCTGAGCGGCTTCAGTTCTCCATTATCATTGATCGATATCAGTTCTGTAGGTATCCACAGGCAGCCAGTCGCTCGTACGCAACTCCATACAGAATAAGCAGCTGCTTTTCTATCAAGCTCACGTGGCCAATTAATGACAGCCGCCGAGGCGTCTTCCTGAACCGCAAGACGCCACTCCGCCATCTCCTAGCAAATTTCGGAAAGGACAATTTTCGCCTCAATTTGGGCCTCGGAAATGGCCTTAAATTAGCTTCCCCGGGAGGGGCGGAATCCGCTGTAGACTTCATTTAGTCTGCATTTACTTCCATCTGGTAGGAGATAATTGGGAGTTATTTTCCACACTCCCGCACTGACTTATTACTACTAGCGCGTCTGAGGTTCCTCGTGCTGAGCCAGTCGCGGCGGGAAGATATTTGCAGACCCGAGTCCGGCGTTGTCTCTCCTGGTGACTTTCCACACTTCTAGTTCTACGAGACCAGGATTTAAATGTTGGGCCGTTAAAAGTGGCACAAGTCCGGCTTCTTTTTTTCCCCCATAAATAGGAGAGAGCTTCTAGAGTGGCAAGGCTCCAGGGGCGGACTGACCATTTGGAAACTCGGGCACTGCCCGAGGGCCCGGAGTCAGTAGGGGGCCCCATGAGATGCCCCTGGTACCTTTTTCATAGGCTTTTTTGAGTTTGGGCAAAGACACAGGGGCCCCATGATCCCCTATTGCCCGTGGGCCCCATGAGTTGTCAGTCCGCCCCTGCAAGGCTCTGTAGTATCAGTGCCGTCATTATCGCCCAATTCCAGCCCCTGAGTGGCGTTAGGAGGCAAGAAAAAGGGAATGTGTGCCGCCTTGTGTAATCTTCTGTTCTGCTGCTGAAGGCGCCTTGGGAAAACTCTGATATTAAATATTGCGCTCGCGGCCTGTTTATTGGGTTTCTGCATTAAGCCGATGTTTTCTCCGAAAATTTGCTGAGGTTGTAGAAGTGAACGTTGGTCAGTTTGGGGTGTCTCCTAAGATGCGCAGAACATTCTCCTGCAGAACGTTACACTGACAGATACATATTGATACATTCTGCAGACTATTCCATCACTGACCTCTTAGAGATTTGCAGAACATTGCTCTGTCTTACCCATCCCCAACAGATACATATTGATACAGTCTGCAGACTATTCCATCACTGACCTCTTAGAGATCTGCAGAACATTGCTCTGTCTTACCAATCCCCAACAGATACATATTGATACAGTCTGCAGATTATTCCATCAATGACCTCTTAGAGATCTGCAGAACATTGCTCTGTCCTGCCCATCCCCTGACAGATACCTATTGATACATTCTGCAGACTATTCCATTACTGACCTCTTAGAGATCTGCAGAACATTGCTCTGTCTTACCCATCCCCAACAGATACATATTGATACATTCTGCAGACTATTCCATCACTGACCTCTTAGAGATCTGCAGAACATTGCTCTGTCTTACCCATCCCCAACAGATACATATTGATACAGTCTGCAGACTATTCCATTACTGACCTCTTAGAGATCTGCAGAACATTGCTCTGTCTTACCCATCCCCAACAGATACATATTGATACATTCTGCAGATTATTCCATCAATGACCTCTTAGAGATCTGCAGAACATTGCTCTGTCTTGCACATCCCCTGACAAATTCCTATTGATACATTCTGCAGATTATCCCATAAGTGACTTCCCTAGAGATCTGCAGGACATTGCTTTGTCTTACCCATCCCCTGACAGTTATATATTGATACATTCTGCAGATTATTCCATCACCAACCTCTATACACATCTGCAGAACATTACTCCATCTAAGCCATCCCTGACAAAGACATATTGATACATTCTGCAGACTATTCCATCACTGACCTCTTAGAGATCTGCAGAACATTGCTCTGTCTTGCCCATCCCCTGACAGATACATATTGATACAGTCTGCAGATTATCCCATAAGTGACCTCCCTAGAGATCTGCAGAACTTTGCTCTGTCTTACCCATCCCCTGACAGACACATATTGATACATTCTGCAGACTATTCCATCTCTGTCTTACCCATCCCCTGACAGACACATATTGATACATTCTGCAGATTATTCCATCACCGACCTCTCTACAGAACCTCAGAACATTGCTCTGTCTTACCCATCCCCAACAGATACATATTAATACATTCTGCAGATTATCACATAACTGACCTCCCTAGAGATCTGCAGAACATTGCTCTGTTTTACCCATCCTCAACAGATACATATTAATACATTCTGCAGATTATCCCATAAGTGACCTCTTAGAGATCTGCAGAACATTGCTCTGTTTTACCCATCCCCTAACAGACCCACATTCTGCAGATTATCCCATAAGTGACCTCCCTAGAGATCTGCAGAACATTGCTCTGTCTTGCCCATCGCCTGACAGATACATATTGATACATTCTACAGATTATTCCATCACTGACCTCTTAGAGATCTGCAGAACATTGCTCTGTCTTGCCCATCCCCTGACAGATACCTATTGATACATTCTGCAGATTATCCCATAAGTGACTTCCCTAGAGATCTGCAGAACATTGCTCCGTCTTACCCATCGCCTGACAGTTATATATTGATACATTCTACAGATTATTCCATCGCTGACCTCTTAGAGAGCTGCAGAACATTGCTCTGTCTTACCCATCCCCAACAGATACATATTGATACATTCCGCAGATTATTCCATCAATGACCTCTTAGAGATCTGCAGAACATTGCTCTGTCTTGCCCATCCCCTGACAGATACCTATTGATACATTCTGCAGATTATCCCATAAGTGACCTCCCTAGAGATCTGCAGGACATTGCTTTGTTTTACCCATCCCCTGACAGTTATATATTGATACATTCTGCAGATTATTCCATCACCAACCTCTATACACATCTGCAGAACATTGCTCCATCTAAGCCATCCCTGACAAAGACATATTGATACATTCTGCAGACTATTCCATCACTGACCTCTTAGAGATCTGCAGAACATTGCTCTGTCTTACCCATCCCCAACAGATACATATTGATACAGTCTGCAGATTATCCCATAAGTGACCTCCCTAGAGATCTGCAGAACATTGCTCTGTCTTACCCAGGGGCAGACTGACCATTTGGAAACTCGGGCACTGCCCGAGGGCCCGGGGTCAGTAGGGGGCCCCATGAGATGCCCCTGGTACCTTTATCATAGGCTTTTTTGAGTTTGGGCAAGGACACAGGGGCCCCATGATCCCCTATTGCCCGGGGGCCCCATGAGTTGTCAGTCCGCCCCTGGTCTTACCCATCCCCTGACAGACCCATATTGATACATTCTGCAGACTATTCCATAACTGACCTCTTAGAGATCTGCATTGCTCTGTCTTTCCCATCGCTTGACATATATATATTGATACTTTCTGCAGATTATTCCACAACTGATCTCTCCTCAGATCCTCAGAACATTGCTCTGTCTTGTCCATCCCCTGACAGATACCTATTGATACATTCTGCAGATTATCCCATAAGTGAGCTCCCTAGAGATCTGCAGAACATTGCTCTGTCTTACCCATCCCCAACAGATACATAGTGATACATTCTGCAGATTATTCCATCACTGACCTCTTAGAGATCTGCAGAACATTGCTCTGTCTTACCCATCCCCAACAGATACATAGTGATACATTCTGCAGATTATTCCATCACTGACCTCTTAGAGAGCTGCAGAACATTGCTCTGTCTTGTCCATCCCCAACATATACCTATTGAGACATTCTGCAGATTATCCCATAAGTGACCTCTCTAGAGATCCGCAGAACATTGCTCTGTCTTGTCCATCCCCTGACAGATACCTATTGATACATTCTGTAGACTATTCCATAACTGACCTCTTAGAGATCTGCAGAACATTGCTCTATCTTACCCATCCCCTGACAGACACATATTGATACATTCTGCAGATTATTCCATCACCAACCTCTCTACACATCTGCAGAACATTGCTCCATCCAGATACATATTCCCACGCGTGTCTTCCTTGGTGAGAGGATGGACCTTCAGCCTTGCTAGCTATGTAACTATATAAAATACGTTTTTGATTTTCCAACGAGCGGACCCTTCAAGAACCCGGATTAGAAACTGAAAAAGAGACAACTTATCAGTATGATTTACAAACAAGAATCTTTCCCTGTCTTTACATCCCATCGACCAGGAAGGTGCGGTCGCTCATTAATTGCAGAACTGTTTTCTCTCCCTGCTTTGTATCCTTCGCTACAGGCGCTGAAATGACAACGGAAAAGGCATGCATAATTAAACATTCAAAACAACAAGTCGTGTTTCTTTATTTCTGCAAATGGAATAACTGCTAGTTGTCACACTGGAATTCTCCAAGGCGGCTGTTGTTTCCTGTTTGTATTGAACGTTCCGCGTTCCGAGGGAGAGATGGCCGGCCGGCTTAGGCGCTGGAGAGCTAGCAGATAATATGTTTGGACTGTAATGGCAATAAATATATTTTACATGGAGCAGGCTGTCTGGAGGCGATATCAGATTAGATCAACATTCGTATTAATCACGCCGCGTATTTCCGAGCATCGCGGTTCAAGAGGTCCATCGCATTAAATGTCTATGGAGACAAAATTATGCTGTGTGAAATTAAAACAGACATGAGTTTTTTTCATCGGGAGATAAACGATGTCGTTGTGTAGAGACGCGGCCGGGTTTTGGAAGCACAGAAGGGCTTTCACGAGACTTTATCGCCTCCGGAGACGTTAGAGATGACACACTGGCTATTGGCGAAGCACCTCTATCGGTATTCCAATTTTCTTACTCAATTTTAAGTAGATGATATACCAGTCTTGGTGGTTTTTAGATGGGGTTGGTGGTCAGCCAGTGAAATACCCGTCTTGGTGGTTTTGAAATGGGGTTGGTGGTCAGCTGGTGAAATAACAGTCTTGGTGGTTTTTAGATGGGGTTGGCGGTCAGCCGGTGAAATACCGGTCTTGGTGGTTTTGAGATGGGGTTGGTGGTCAGCCGGTGAAATACCAGTCTTGGTGGTTTTGAGATGGGTTGGTGGTCAGCCGGTGAAATACCAGTCTTGCTGGTTTTTAGATGGGGTTGGTGGTCAGCTGGTGAAATACCGGTCTTGGTGGTTTTTAGATGGGGTTGGCGGTCAGCCGGAGAAATACCAGTCTTGGTGGTTTTTAGATGGGGTTGGTGGTCAGCTGGTGAAATACCCGTCTTGGTGGTTTTTAGATGGGGTTGGTGGTCAGCTGGGGAAATACTGGTCTTGGTGGTTTTTAGATGGGGTTGGTGGTCAGCCGGTGAAATACCAGTCTTGGCGGTTTTTAGATGGGTTGGTGGTCAGCTGGTAAAATACCAGTCTTGGTGGTTTTTAGATGGGGTTGTTGGTCAGCTGGTGAAATACCGGTCTTGGTGGTTTTTAGATGGGGTTGGCGGTCAGCCGGAGAAATACCAGTCTTGGTGGTTTTTAGATGGGGTTGGTGGTCAGCTGGTGAAATACCGGTCTTGGTGGTTTTTAGATGGGGTTGGTGGTCAGCTGGTGAAATACCCGTCTTTGGGGTTTTTAGATGGGTTGGTGGTCAGCCGGTGAAATACCAGTCTTGGTGGTTTTTAGATGGGGTTGGTGGTCAGCCGGAAAAATACCAGTCTTGGTGGCTTTGAGATAGGGTTGGTGGTCAGCTGGTGAAATACCAGTTTTGGTGGTTTTGAGATGGGGTTGGTGGTCAGCCAAGCCAAACCATCCATGCTTTTGACTTCTGCAGGTGGATTGTTGTTGATGTTGATCTTGCACATCTTCCACATAGGTTGAAATTTGTAGTCCAGGGCAAAATTTGTATGAATAACCGGTGTAGTGATATACCTTCTTTAAATGTCTTCATTTGCTTGTAAGCAGGTGCAGTCTACTGTAGGTGGCACTCGTCCGGAGCAGCAATGCACCTGGAAGGGAAGTCAAGGGAAACTAGGTTTCTCTACTATTCCCTCGGTCCCCTAAAGTAGCATTCCAGTTGCATCTGGGTGACCCTGTTGGCCATCTTTGGTCAGACAGAGTCTTTTTAAATCCCTTTCTCCAAGCTATGAATTTTGCGAAGTGGCTAGTGTATGGAGAGCATACCCGTCTGTCAGAGACAGGACTAGTGGCAGAGAGAGGTATCGGGAAAGCTCAAGGCCTACTTGTGTAACATCAGCAAGCTACTTTTTTGGTTGGACCAGCCAGGCAGTATACCGCCCTCCTTAGCAGGTGATGTCTTCAGTTCTGGCCTACTACCACTGACTCTCTGTTCCATTTACTGTAAGTTGCTGGTCAGGTGAGCTCCCTGCTGTTACTGCATTATGGGCCGCTTTGTGTTTATGGTCGCTGCACCACACTGCACCTACCCAACAAGTTTCTAGCCTAAAAGTGGAATGGTGGTGGTTCTCAGCCATAGCCTTCCAGTGGTCTGCAGACAATCTACCAATGCTTTGTGGTCACCTACGTAGGTAGAGATCCAATGTATCCGCAAACATAAATTTCAAACTGTTTTTATCTTTAAAGATTATTGCGCTACAACTTTCATTCTCTGTACAATAAAATGTATTTTTTTGTATTTCAAAAAACAGAAGAACACAGTTGGGTCTCAACCATTGTGAAGTGGTTCCAGGTATAATTTAGACCAACTGTGGCACAGGACTGATTTAGCCTCTTTTGTCAACATTCAACATCCTGCTGTAGATGAAAATTACTACCTGTCAGGAGCTTCTTTGCTGATTGAAATGTAATTTACTATCAAGCATTAGTACAGTTGTATTATTCTCATGTGTGGTGTTGTCTTCTTTGTATTTTAGAGCCAACAAGACCAGAATGAACATCCTTTGAAGCTCAGATACCATCCCCTCAATTCTGCTGCAACGTGAAGAACACAAGAATGTCCCACATGCCTTTTGCTGTGGTTCTTCTACTCATCAGATGTCTACTGTCCTCTTCACTTGTGTTCCCGAAGGACTTGAGTCCTATCAGAACCATCGATTCGGGAAGTAAGTACCAAAGTCTGCTCTTCTTGACCTTTCAACATTATCCATGTGCCCTTGTGTCATCTAGGAGGACCAGGACAAGAAATGGGAGGAATAAAAAATTGAGAGCTGTCCTAACCCAGGGGTCTCCAAACGTTTTAAACAAACAACCAGTTTACTGTCCTTCAGACTTTAAGGAGGGCTGAACTGTGGCCAGTGGAAGTAGAAAATTCCCCAGTGTCAGTGGGAGTATACAATGCCTCGGGCTTGGTGGTCAGTGGGAGTTAAAAAAATTAGATAATGCCTGTGGACAGTAGGATGTGGAATAATGTCTCATTGTTGGTATTACTTGGAGGAATAGGGCCCCTTGTTGGTATCAATGGAGGAACAGTGGCCCATCGTTGGTGTCAGTGGGTTGAATGTTGTCCCATTCAGTGGGAGGAATAGTGCCCCAATACTTTCAGTGGGAACAATATTGCCCCATCAGTGGTGTCAAAGGGATGAATAATGCCCCATCATTGGTGTCAATGGGAGGAATGATGCCCCACTGTTGATTTCAGTGAAAGGACTGGCATCACATTGTTGGAGTCAGTGGGAGGAATAGTCCCCCAAGGTCCAGAGAAAAGCTAGCAAAGGGCCACATCTGACCACAGCTTGGAGACCACCTTTCTAACCCATCCCATTGTCTTAATACACTTGCTTTAGCTAACCTTCAGGGAGATATTCCATCAATTCCTGTGCCTATGACACCCTGTCACTGGGAAAGTAAAAAAGGGCAAATCTACGCAATGGGGACACAGAAAGCAAACAAACCTAGTAAAAGCTTTAACCTTTCCCTACTTTATACAAAACTGAAAAACAAGTTAAGACTGGAGTTGGTCTTAATGTGTTGCTTTTCATGAACTTTTGCCACAAGAGTTGTTTCCACCCCACCTTAGTAATTGAACTTGTCTCTAAAAAATTAATATTCTGTCTTCTTGAGACTTTTTGCTTACTCTATAAAAGGCTTCCAGAACTGGAAATGAAAAATTTTTTTTTTTAGTTTTTAAGATTTTCTTGGCTTGGATATAGTCCATTTCTCTAAATTTCTGTATTGATTAAAACACTTCCAGGGCTAACACTTAACATCTAAATTAAGTTTATACTTCTTTGAAAAGTAGATATTGATCTTATAATATATAAGCCGCATTTCCATGTTATGACAAAACCAAATATATAAAGATATTTCATCTGCCTTTTGAAGGTACCAGATCCTACCCGTTATTTCGAGGACTGGCCAGCGATGAAAATGCAGTAAATCTCGGCCTGGACTTCCAAAAGATGGTCAGACTCAACCAAACTTTGTTTGTTGCTGCAAGGTGAGTGTTGCGCTAATTAGATTCAATTCTAATGTGGAAAATTTTAGGTGGGAAATTAAAGTTTTAATCTAATTAAAGGCTGATGGATGATGCGGTCTTAAAGGGTGCATCTACCAAACCTTACCTTAGTTTATGGCAGAGGTTTAACTAGAACCTTCAGGGCTATGGTGCAAGAAACCATGAAGGGCACCCCTGATCCCTCCCTTCAGAGCGGGGCCCTTTCTATAAGCCCCTGGGGCCCTTTCCTCTGGTCCTGGTGCCCTTCCTTCCTTTCCTGGGGTCCTTCTCACTGATCCTGAGGTCCTTTACTCCCATCACGAGGGCCTGCAGAGGGACCTTTTCACATGTTCTGCAGCAGGCACCTTCCCCAACGGTGGTGGCAAACCAGGGCTCAGGCGCAAGTGTGACCTTTGCGACCCTGGTAGTTCCACCACTGGTTTATGGTTGATTTTGGGCACTAACCTATTACACTAATTTATTAGTTATTAAGTTAGAAAAAAAAAATTAGTTATTAAGTTAGAAAACTTTTGTTATATCTCTTGGGTGTCCTGTAGTGGGATGTTAACGCCAGGGGTGGACTGACAACTCACGGGGCCCCCGGGCAATAGGGGATCATGGGGCTCCTGTGTCCTCGTCCACACTCAAACCACACCCAAAAAAGCCTATAACAACGCCAGGGGTGGACTGACAACTCATGGGGCCCCCGGGCAATAGGGGATCACGGGGCCCCTGTGTCCTTGTCCACACTCAAACCACACCCAAAAAAGCCTATAACAACGCCAGGGGTGGACTGACAACTCATGGGGCCCCTGGGCAATAGGAAATCATGGGGCCCCTGTGTCCTCGTCCACACTCAAACCACACCCAAAAAAGCCTATAAAAAGAACCAGGGGCATCTCATGGGGCTGCCTACTGACGCCGGGCCCTCGGGCAGTGCCCGAGGTCCCAAATTTTTTTTTTTTTTTTTAAGTCCGCAAACGTGCAACTATAAACGTAAAAACCCGTAAGTGTTCACAAAAAATGTGCAAGTGTAAAACACCACACGAAAAAGTGCACTTAGGGGTGTGCTGTGTCCTACCCCTAAAGGGGCTTGGACCACTTACCCTGATCCCCCGGGGCACGAAGCTCCTGACGGGGACAAGGTTCCCAATTGGTCCTCCTGGCCAAAAGGCCTGGTGGACCACCGTTCCTTGTGTCCAGCCGAAGCCAGACACCCAGTACTTGGTCAGGGGGCTCTCCCGAAGAAAAGCCCCCTAGGGATCAGGGGAGGAAGGAACCAAAAGGCCACACATCCTCCCCCTAGAATTCAGGGTAGGCCCGAGGACCCACACCCTCCATCCGTGAAAACACACGCATAAGCAACAGAAAAAGTGACAAACGTGGGAGGTGAAATAAATTAAATAAATAGAAAATAAAAAAGTGGTACCGTGCCAAATTGTGCACAGACCAGGCCCTGAGGCCCGTAGCAAAAATTGCCCTGGTCCTAGCCAAAAGGCCTGGTCCTTAGGGCGCTGTGCAAAAAGAATGTAAAAACAGTGACCATGTGCCATGTTCACACAGTGGGGTCCCACACCCAGGTGTTACTAGTGGCACCCCTGAGAGCGTCTACTCAGGGGGCACCGAGTTTGCGGACTTTCTGCCTCCTCCGCCCCTGGCCAGACCAAGGTAGATCCGTCCAAATCAGGAGGTACTGGATCTTTCCAGTGTTCCCGGAGGAATTACTCCCAAGGCCCCAGAACGAATCATGGCGCTCCCTGGTTTCTGTCCCTCCGGTACTAGCCTTCCGGACCCCCATCATACCAGTGAGGGTACTATACAACAGCCATCCCCGCAAAGCTAGAATGGCCGGGAGCACCCCCACTGGACACTGATAAGAACAGATACTACACTTGATCTTAGCCAAAAGGCCGAGAAGCCCGAGAGCCCAAATGGTCAGTCCGCCCCTGGTCACCGCTTGAGTTCCTGGGTTTGCAGAAGGCATCACATTAACCCTGCTGACTGTGTCGTATTCTTATTTCATATAATGGAGAATACAACAATAGGAGATAAAACATTCTTTGTTGTAGCAGGATGAGGGAGATTCCATACTGCTTAGGACCTATGGTTGTGGAATCTCCCCAAAAGATATCATATGCCTGCCATGTATTTACTGAGTGTATCCATTTAACAATATCAGCTTTGTCCTGGTGGACCTTCACTATCAACTGTCATTGTGCAGCTGCTGGAGGAGAAATGGCAGATGGTGTGGATCATGCAACCTATCAGCTGTTGTCAGTCTTTAAAACAAAAGATGGTATAATTACTTTTAACTGAAACTAAAGTCAATTGTTCGTGTCTTTTGCTAGCATATACCCATATGATTTACAAATATTTATCAATTTGTCCAAGGAAAGACAAGTTTTAGACAGGCTTCATTGCTTGTAGACACCAGTTGGGATTAAAGCTGTTTAGTAATTAGTGCAACGATAGACAATTCATCCCTCTGATACACTATATGGCAGGGGTGGCCTGACCATTCAAGCACTCGGGCAATGCCCGAGGGCCCAGGGTCAGTAGGGGGCCCCATGAAATGCGCCTGGTACCTTTTATAGGCTTTTAGGGTGTGCTTTGAGTGTGGGCAAGGACACAGGGGCCCCATTAACCCCTATTGCCCGGAGGCCCCATGAGTTGTCAGTCCGCCCCTGCTATATGGTGAAAAGTATGTGAACCCCCCTCCGAATAATTGAGTTCAAAGGTTTCCAGTGAAGGGTACTGTTAATACTACAGCATACAGAAACATTTTACATGATTATGTGCTTCCAACCTTGTAGCAACAGTGTTGGGAAGACCCTTTTCTGTTCCAGTATGACTACACACAAAGCAGGCTCTATAAAGACATGATTTGATGAATTTTGTGTGGAGGAACTTGAATGGCCTGCACAAAGCCCTGACCTCAACCCTAATAGACACCCTTTAGACAATTCTACTTTTACAACCTTGAGGCAAAACTTTGGTGATGACCCTTTTCTGTACTAGCATGACTGAGCCCCTGGACACAAAGCCAGCTCCATAAAGACATGGTTTGACCGATCTGTTGTGAGGACATCTTTGGGATGAATTGAAACACCAAAGGCAAGCCAGGTCTTCTCTTACAACATCAGTACCTGATCTCATAAATGGTGGCCACCTCCATAAAGACGTGGCATGATGAGTTTGGTGTGGAGGAACTTGAGTGTCCTGCACAGAACTCAAACCTAAACCCTACTGAACGCCTCTGGGATGGCAAGCTAGATCTTCCCATCCACTATCAGTACCTGACCTGAAAATGTTTCTTTTGGCTGGCTGGACACAAATTGCCACAGACACACTCCAAAATCTTGTTGAAATTCTCCCCAGAAGAGTAGAGGATGTTATATCCACAAAGGTGGCAACTCCATTAGGCCATGGTTTTGGAATGAGATGTATAACAAGCTTGTATAGATGTGATAGCTGTCCATAAAGAGTTGTCTATATAGTGTACTTTGATGAATGACACACAATGCATTCTATTGGAGTACAAATCAGCTGAACTGCCTCAATAAAAATGTACAATTCCTTACATAAACGGAGTCTGGAGTTAGTTATTTGTGTTACGACGAGTGTACATGACCTTCTTCTCAAAGGTGGAGGTCATGCGTGACTCAGACAGGCCCCATGTAAATTTTTACGAAGAACTGTGTATGTAACCGTTTATTTTCTGACACGCGAGATCAGTTCTGTGACATCTATAGCCACGGATGATTCATCAACGTCGCGGCAGAGGAGAATGTGCCTAATTACAATGCAGATTTCCTCACCTGTTCCCGCCTGAGGAGATGATAATGGGGATGGCTTGGAAAACGCTTTAAATAAATTACAATCTTCTCATGTAGGCCTAAAATAGACCCGTTTTGAGAAAGAAAAAAAAATTTCCTCTGCACAGGACAACCGCAACTAAATTTAGAAGGAAAGAGCTAAGGAGATGCAGGGAAAACTAAGAACAAAATGGCAGCCGTCAAAAAAATGGCAGTTGTCCTGTTGAGGCCTTTGCTGTGTAGCCATTTCCGTTTTCATAAAATTGATCAATCCGTCACTTGAGCCATTATTGTTTTTGCTTTACAGGGATTACGTGTACACAATCGATCTGAGGAGAGCTAAAGATGCCATCTCAAGCGACAAGGTAAGACTGTGACTGTCCATCAGTAGAGTAATAAGGCTCTGTAATGAAATCACAGAACATGAAATACTCAGAAACTACAAAGGTTGATTTACCAAACCAGAAAACGTTTGTTTTAATAAATACCAGTGCTCACTAAATATGTAATAGCTCACAAGACCTACTTTGGTCCCAGAACACATTTCAACTGTTTTCCTGGAGCACAATCTTAGGTCAGGGCTGCTATAAAGCAATAAAGAATATCTTTGGGCAAAACTTTTCTGTTTGTTGTAGAAAAAGTAGAATGATTAAAACATCTGCCTCTTTTTATGACTTTGTCCCATTAACAAGGTTTTCATTCCAGGTTCCAGTAGTCTACTGTGTGGAGGCTGAAGCTAGGGTTTGGTTGGTTCCTCTACTCTACACTGGAACCATTACTTCAGGATGTTTATCTGAGTATCACATTGTGGGCAATCCTCACACTCTCTCTTCTCTTTTTCAGTATATCACATGGAAGACGCAAAATATGGACAACTGTGCCGTGCGGGGAAAACCACTGGTAAGTAACTACTTTGGGTCACTCCCTTGCAAAATCAACATTTTCTAAAAACAAAAAACCATTAAGGGTCATAACCCGTTAGCTGCGCTATTTATATATTTTGTAAACTCTCCATTGGTTAAATATTGGTCTGGTCAAGTTAGCGTTTTGATACTCTGAGTTGGTCAAGTTCTGCAAATGTGCCATTGACCTGATTGGCGACAGGTTTGTCTAGTCCAGCAATGGGCAAACTACGGCCCGCGGGCCATATGCGGCCCGGCGGACCTTTTAATCTGGCCCGTGGAGCGTGATACTGTCAGGATGGCTGACAGGATGTGTGTAGGCGGGGCAGCGTGACGAACGTGAGGGGAGCTAGGCTCCTCTCACAGTCCGCCCTGAAGACCGGAACGGCGCGGGAACACGGCGAGAGGAACGCGCAGAGCAAAGGTAAGTGAATTGACACAGGGGGGACTTGGAGACTTAATATGGGGGATGAATTAATATGGGGAATGAATTACTATAGGGGGGATGAATTACTATAGGGGGGATGAATTACTATATGGGGGATGAATTACTATGGGGGATGAATTACTATATGGGGGATGAATTACTATATGGGGGATGAATTACTAAATGAGGGATGAATTACTATATGAGGGATGAATTACTATGGGGGATGAATTACTATATGGGGGATGAATTACTATATGGGGGATTAATTACTATGGGAGATGAATTACTATGGGGGATGAATTACTATGGGGGATGAATTACTATGGGGGATGAATTACTATATGGGGGATGAATTACTATGGGGGATGAATTACTATATGGGGAATGAATTACTATATGGGGGATGAATTACTATATGGGGGATGAATTACTATATGGGGGATGAATTACTATGGGGGATGAATTACTATAGGGGGGATGAATTACTATAGGGGGGATGAATTACTATATGGGGGATGAATTACTATATGGGGGATGAATTACTATAGGGGGGATGAATTACTATGGGGGATGAATTACTATATGGGGGATGAATTACTATGGGGGATGAATTACTATGGGGGATGAATTACTATATGGGGAATGAATTACTATGGGGGATGAATTACTATGGGGGATGAATTACTATGGGGGATGAATTACTATATGGGGGATGAATTACTATGGGGGATGAATTACTATATGGGGGGTGAATTACTATATGGGGGATTAATTACTATGGGGGATTAATTACTATGGGGGATGAATTACTATGGGGGATGAATTACTATATGGGGGATTAATTACTATGGGAGATGAATTACTATGGGGGATGAATTACTATGGGGGATGAATTACTATATGGGGGATTAATTACTATGCTTACTATGGGGGAATATTACTATACTTACTATGGATGACACATACACATCATTCATCTACTCTTGGTCCGGCCCCTGGGTCCAATATATGAACCCATTGCGGCCCTCAAGTCAAAAGGTTTGCCCACCCCTGGTCTAGTCCCATCTTCAACAAATGCCCTCAAAGTCTGATTGGCTACTTATTGGTTTATATACTTGTGACTGTTGTAATGTTTGTAGTAAGTATGATGATAGTAATTTGAAAATACTTGTTGTGGGTAGATCTACTAGGCTCTGGCCTAAGGCGGTGGACTACCAGGGACTGCACCATCAAGCCTATCTGCAAATCTGTCTCTACTGTTTGTAAGCATGTACTGTAAGTCAGCACTATACAGAAGGAAAGTGAAATTAGAATAGGTTCCCAATGGCACTAGCACATGTGCAGTGTTTTGAGGCTGAAATGAACAGGAATGAGTATCAAGACTATGCAGTGCAATGTGCATGAACTTGGAGGTGCGTACTGAACCTTCCAGCTCATTCTTATGGACCCGGGGGTTGACGGGCTTGATTCTGGGTTTTGAAAACTAATGTTGAGGCCTCCTTTCTTACATTTGAGCTAATAAACCCTTTAAGTGATTCCATTGTTGGCTAATTGAATATACCTATATTGCTAGCATGACGTTTAAAGCATTATGATGTCATGGACCTCCTGGTGATGCCATCTTACATTATGGCCCAGCATAAACAAATTTTGGTCCTGAATGTATACGTATCTTCACTCCACTTCTTGTCTTCCATCAATTCTTGAAAGTTTCTCTTTTCCTTCTTAAGATGACTTGTATGATAGTACTATTAGACCAACTATTATGTTCTTTTGAGGCTCTCCTACCTTCAGCTCAGGAACTGAAGGAGAACCTGAATGTATACATATCTTCACTCCACTTCTTGTCTTCCATCAATTCTTGAAAGTTTCTCTTTTCCTTCTCAAGATGACTTGTATGATAGTGCTATTAGACCAACTATTATGTTCTTTTGAGGCTCTCCTACCTTCAGCTCAGGAACTGAAGGAGAACCTCATGATCTCATGATCTACCAGGAGCTTCACTGGTATACAGTATATAATTCAACCAGATCTGTGTGTCCATCCATCCCGTTATCAAGAGGTTGTCCTTCAATTCCTGAAGCCCAGTAGTTTCACAGATATATATACGTCAGCCAGTTCTTTGTTTCCAACTTTTCCTTTTATCTTGAGACTCTCATACAGTTCCTCATCCCAAGTATTTTCACCCGTTTATACATTGTACATCAACCAGTTCTCTGTCTCCTACCTTTCCCCTGCTCTTGAGGATCTCATACAGTTCCACATCCCCAATAGTTTTACTGGAATACATGTCAGCCAATTAGGTATTTCAAACTGTCTCATTTTATTTGGGCTTTCCTTCAATTCCTTTTCCCCAGGTAGTCATTTACATGTTGGCCAATTTGTCAGCCCTAGCAGTTTCACAAGTATATATAAATTGTCTACTCCAGTGTCCACCATCCCATGCCCATGAGGCTTTGCTTCAGTTCTTCAACCCAAGCAGTTATACATATACACCGGTATACATATCGTCCAATGCTGTATTTCCAACCAGCCCATTTTCTTGAGGCTCTTCTACTATTCCTCATTGCCAATGGTTTCAATGGTATACAAAAGATGGCTAAATATGTGTCTCCAGTGATCCCAACTTCTTGAGACTTCTTTACAGTTCCTCAGCCCCAAAAGTTTGTTTGGTATATAAATATACAGTTCATCAACCAGTTTTGTGCTGCTAGCCAACCCTTTCACTTAAAGTCTTTCCACAATTCCTCAGCCCAGTAGTTTTCTTGGTATATTTTAGTCAAGTACTTTTGTGTTGCCAACCATCCCATTCCCTAGAGGCTGTCCTGTGTAAACAGAGGCAGTCTACAGTCTCCACTGCAGGTGACGCCTGTCCATAACAGCAATGCAGCTGGAAGAGGAAGACAAGAGAAACTGGGTTTCTGTATGGTTTCCTCAGTCCCCTGGAGCAGCGATCCATTGGTTACACTGGGTTCAGGTGACCCTGCACCATCTTGGGTCATGCACAGTCTTTTTATGTCCCTGCCCCCGGGTTTTGGTGAGCATTTTGCGAGTGGCTAGTGCAGGGGCGGACTGGCAACTCATGAGGCCCCCGGGCAATAGGAGATCATGGGGCCCCTGTGTCCTTGCCCAAACTCAAAAAAGCCTATGAAAAAGGTACCAGGGGCATCTCATGGGGCCCCCTACTGACCCCGCGCCCTCGGGCAGTGCCCGAGTTTCCAAATGGTCAGTCCACCCCTGGGCTAGTGTGGGGACAGGATACCTGTCTGTCAGGGACAGCACCAGCAGTAGGGAGATGTTTCGGAGGAGTAGGGAAAGCATAGGGCCTACGTCTGCATCTTCAGAAGCTTCCCAATGAGTTGGACCAGCCAAGCCTCATTCTGCTCTCCTTGTCAGATGCTGTCTTCTGTTCGGGGGCCTACACTGTGCTAACTCTGTACTTCAAGCTGATGTAAGTGTCCCAATTGGTTAAGCTCCTCCACTGGGCCTGTTTTACTGTTCTTCAAATTTTGTAATACATTGTCTTCTGCAATCCAACCGCCTTACTTCTGTCTCTTCTTTAACTGTTCAACCATTAAAAACTTTATTGGAACTCCTGTCCCTGGCATAGATTTGACATACCTTGACTATTGGAGATTTGATGTTCACGGAAATACAGGTTCTTTAAAAAAAATGGCTAGAGCTTATGGCTGAATGGTTGAAGCAGATCCTCCAGACGACAGGCGGGTAAATTAGGAATGTACCTCACACAATAGCTTGTGATGAACAATTTTTTTTTTCTTTTATGAGCAGCAGAGATGTGCGTATGTGATCTCAGACACAATTACCACCTCTCCTCCCCCGGTCGGCTCAGCCCTTTTGTTCCCATTCTCCAAATGAAAATTTTCGAAATTAGAGAGAGCTGCAACTGCTGGCCCAGGGAAAATGAAATTAACTCCGGCGCTAATTAGAATTCGCCTTTAATTAAGAAGAGCATGCTGTAGGAGTTGAGCGGCAGCTGACCCCCGCGCCTCTTGCATGAGGCGGCGGCTGTGATGTTGCACAGCGGAAGATTTCTCTTGCTGAGCTCAGCAACGCCGTTTTGTTTCACCTCCCTTCATCAATGTCTCACACTCCAGCAGCTTCCACTCCGGCGGGCTGCATCTACAGACGGTTGCCTTGATGAGATTTTTGATCTGAAGCTGCGCGGCTCACCTGCCTTCTCCCTGGTGGGTCTATGGAGACAACACTTGCCAAATGAGTCAATGAGAAGAACAAGTAGACGACCTGGGGAAAACTGGGAACTCCATTCATGACCTTACAAAGGGCAGTGCACCATATTTCTGAACAGAAACTCAACAGTCTTCTTAACTGTGAACAAAATGGATAGATAGATAGATAATAGATAGATAGATAGATAGATAGATAGATAGATAGATAGATAATAGATAGATAGATAGATAGATAGATAGATAGATAGATAGATAGATAATAGATAGATAGATAGATAGATAGATAGATAGATAGATAGATAATAGATAGATAGATAGATAGATAGATAGATAATAGATAGATAGATAGATAGATAGATAGATAGATAGATGATAGATAATAGATAGATAGATAGATAGATAGATAGATAGATAGATAGATAATAGATAGATAGATAGATAGATAGATAGATAGATAGATAGATAGATAATAGATAGATAGATAATAGATAGATAGATAGATAGATAGATAGATAGATAATAGATAGATAGATAGATAGATAATAGATAGATAGACAGATAGATAGATAGATAGATAGATAGATAGATAGATAGATAGATAGATAGATAGATAATAGATAGATAATAGATAGATAGATAGATAATAGATAGATAATAGATAGATAGATAGATAGATAGATAGATAGATAATAGATAGATAGATAATAGATAGATAGATAGATAGATAGATAGATAGATAGACAATAGATAGATAGATAATAGATAGATAGATAATAGATAGATAGATAATAGATAGATAGATAGATAATAGATAGATAATAGATAGATAATAGATAGATAGATAGATAGATAGATAGATAGATAGATAGATAGATAGATAGATAATAAATAGATAATAGATAGATAGATAGATAGATAGATAGATAGATAGATAATAGATAATAGATAGATAGATAGATAATAGATAGATAGATAGATAGATAGATAGATAGATAGATAGATAGATAATAGATAGATAATAGATAGATAGATAGATAATAGATAGATAGATAGATAGATAGATAGATAGATAGATAGATAGATAGATAATAGATAGATAGATAGATAGATAGATAGATAGATAGATAGATAATAGATAGATAATAGATAGATAGATAGATAGATAGATAGATAGATAGATAATAGATAGATAGATAGATAGATAGATAGATAATAGATAGATAGATAGATAGATAGATAGATAGATAATAGATAGATAGATAGATAGATAGATAGATAGATAGATAGATAATAGATAGATAGATAGATAATAGATAGATAGATAGATAATAGATAAATAGATAGATAGATAATAAATAGATAATAGATAGATAGATAGATAGATAGATAGATAATAGATAGATAGATAGATAGATAGATAGATAGATAGATAGATAGATAGATAATAGACAGATAGATAGATAGATAATAGATAGATAGATAGATAGATAATAGATAGATAGATAGATAGATAGATAGATAGATAGATACAGTCATGGCCGAAATTGTTGGCACCCTTGATATTTCTCCAGGAAATCATGTATTTCTCACGAAACGTATTGCATTAACACATGTTTTGCTATACACATGTTTATTCCCTTTGTGTGTATTGGGACAAAACAAAAAAAGGGAGGAAAGAAAGCAAATTCGACATAATGTCACACAAACCTCCAAAAATGGGCTGGACAAAAGTATTGGCACCCTTTCACAACTGCGGATAAATAAGAATGTTACAAGCATGTGATGCTCCTGTAAACTCACCTGGGGCAAGTAACAGGTGTGGGCAATATAGAAATCACACCTGAAAGCAGATAAAAAGGAGAGACGTTCACTTAACCTTTGCATTGTGTGTCTGTCTGTGCCACACTAAGCATGGACAACAGAAAGAGGAGACGAGAACTGTCTGAGGACCTGAGAACCAAAATTGTGGCAAAATATCAACAATCTCAAGGTTACAAGTCCATCTCCAGAGAACTAGATTTGCCTTTGTCCACAGTGCGCAACATTATCAAGAAGTTTGCAACCCATGGCACTGTAGCTAATCTCCCTGGTCGTGGACGGATGAGGAAAATTGATGAAAGATTGCAACGCAGAATAGTCCGGATGGTGGATAAGCAGCCCCAAACATGTTCCAAAGACATTCAAGCTGTCCTGCAGGCTCAGGGAGCATCAGTGTCAGCGCGAACTATCCGTCGACATTTAAATGAAATGAAACGCTATGGCAGGAGACCCAGGAGGACCCCACTGCTGACACAGAGACATAAAAAAGCAAGACTACAGTTTGCCAAAATGTACTTGAGTAAGCCAAAAGCCTTCTGGGAAAACGTCTTGTGGACAGATGAGACCAAGATAGAGCTTTTCGGTAAAGCACATCATTCTACTGTTTACCGAAAACGGAATGAGGCCTACAAAGAACAAAACACAGTACCTACGGTAAAATATGGTGGAGGTTCAATGATGTTTTGGGGTTGTTTTGCTGCCTCTGGCACTGGGTGCCTTGACTGTGTGCAAGGCATCATGAAATCTGAGGATTACCAAAGGATTTTGGGTCGCACTGTAGGGCCCAGTGTCAGAAAGCTGGGTTTGCGTCCAAGATCCTGGGTCTTCCAGCAGGACAATGACCCCAAACATACGTCAAAAAGCACTCAGAAATGGATGGCAAAGAAGCGCTGGAGAGTTCTGAAGTGGCCAGCAATGAGCCCAGATCTAAATCCCATTGAACACCTGTGGAGAGATCTTAAAATTGCTGTTGGGAAAAGGTGTCCTTCCAATAAGAGAGACCTGGAGCTGTTTGCAAAGGAAGAGTGGTCCAAAATTCCGGGTGAGAGGTGTCAGAAGCTTATTGATGGTTATAGGAAGCGACTGATTTCAGTTATGTTTTCCAAAGGGTGTGCAACCAAATATTAAGTTAAGGGTGCCAATACTTTTGTCCAGCCCATTTTTGGGGTTTTGTGTGACATTATGTCATATTTGCTTTTCTGCCTCTGTTTTATATTTGTTCCAATACATACAAAGGGAATAAACATGTGTATAGCAAAACATGTGTTAATGCAATACCTTTTTTGTGTGAAATACTTGATTTTCAGGAAAAATATCAAGGGTGCCAACAATTTCGGCCATGACTGTAGATAGTTTCTTTATAGCAAAACCATTAAGGGGCCAATTAATCTCCGTCTTCAGGGCCATATTTGTAGTAATGTATGTATATATCTATTCAGTCGTATTCGACAATTGTATGGTTCAGCTCCATGTATGATATGTTTAAGAGTTCACCCATAGAATTTCTTTTTTATGAGGTAGGTTACCAGGTCTTTTCGGAACCCGCCCCAAATGCTTGGACTTGGGACCAGCTTGCAGAATGCGATAACACATATGCATAGCCAATTTCTACACCAGGGTTTTTCAGCCATGGAACCCTAGGGTTCCTCCAGAGGCTGCTAGTGGTTCCTTGAGCAATGAGAAATTTCTGCCTCTCAGATAAGTTCCCACCAGGGGCAGACTGACAACTCAAGGGGGCCCCCGGGCAAAAGTGGTTCATAGGGCCCCTGTGTCCTTGCCCAAACTCAAAAAAGCCTATGAAAAAGGTACCAGGGGCATCTCATGGGCCCCCCTACTGACCCCGGGCCCTCGGGTGGTGCCCGAGTTTCCAAATGGTCAGTCCGCCCCTGGTTTCCACTGACACCATTGATCCTTTCAGCTATCTGTAAGGGGGTAATTCTTCCCAATGACCTCAAGTGTAAGGAGCATTCTTCCCACTGACCATCACACTAATGTATCTGGAGTTGTAGATAGAGTCATTTTTAGCAGAGGTTAGACTAGAAAGTTGTTTCAAGGGTTCCTCTGTGTTGAAAAAGTTGAGAAAGGCTGTTCCACACACATACTAGGTTGTAAAATTGAATACTACTTACCTTTACAACAATAATATACAGTATACCATCATTTTATCCAAATGTACTTGCCTGATGGTGGATGTACCCAGGGGCGGACTGACCATTTGAGCACTCGGACACTGCCCGAGGGCCCGGGGTCAGTAGGGGGCCCCATGACATATCGGCATGGATGTCACTCCAGTCCGTAGTATTCCCTCAAGCCCATGCCCCCCCCGACTTCTCCATCAAGATCAATAACACAATCATCAGTCCCTCCCCTCATACCAGGGTACTAGGTGTAATCCTAGACTCCCATCTGTCCTTTCAGTCCCAAATCCAATCACTGTCCAAATCTTGTAGACTTCACCTCCGCAACATCTCCAAGATATGCCCGTTCCTAACCTCGGAAACCACTAAGCAACTTATTCATTCCCTTGTTATATCTCGCCTTGACTATTGTAACTCCCTCCTCATTGGCCGACCTCATCGCAGGCTATCCCCTCTTCAGTCTATCATGAATGCTGCTGCCAGACTCATCCACTTTACTAACCGTTCTGTATCTGCCACCCCTTTCTGCCAATCCCTCAACTGTCCTCCATTCAGTGTTCTCCATCCCTCTCTGCCAATCCCTCCACTGGCCTCCACTCAGTGTCCTCCATCCCTCTCTGCCAATCCCTCCACTGGCCTCCACTCAGTGTCCTCCACCCCTCTCTGCCAATCCCTCCACTGGCCTCCACTCAGTGTCCTCCACTCCTCTCTGCCAATCCCTCCACTGGCTTCCACTCAGTGTTCTCCATCCCTCTCTGCCAATCCCTCCACTGGCCTCCACTTAGTGTCCTCCATCCCTCTCTGCCAATCCCTCCACTGGCTTCCCATTGCCCAATGGATACAATTTTAAAAATCAACAATAACATATAAAGCCATTTATAACTCTGCCCAAAATTACATCATCAATCTTGTCTCCAAATACCACCCAAACCGTACTCTCCGCTCCTCGCACGACCTCCTGCTCCGTAGCTCCCTTGTCTCCTCCTCCCATGCACGTCTCCAGGACTTCTCCAGAGCTTCCCCCATCCTCTGGAACGCTCTACCCCAATTTATCAGACTATCGCCTACTCTGCTCACTTTTAGGCGATCTCTGAAAACCTCTCTCTTCAGGGAAGCCGATCCTGCCCTCAGCTAATAATGGAAACTTCTACTCTTCCAACCAGTCCATCCCCCACAGTTACTACCTTTTGTACCACTAGCCCCTCCCTCCTAGATTGTAAGCTCCAAGGAGCAAGGCCCTCCTATCCCTCTTGTATTGAACTGTATTGTTGCTGTATTGTCTCCCGTTATATTGTAAAGCGCTGAGCAAACTGTTGGCGCCATAAATCCTGTATAATAATAATAATAATAAAAATGAGATGCCCCTGGTACCTTTCATAGGCTTTTTTGGGTGTGGTTTGAGTTTGGGCGAGGACACAGGGGCCCCATGATCCCCTATTGCTCGGGTGCCCCATGAGTTGTCAGTCCACCCCTGGTGGTACCTGTATAGCTAGACATGGCTAGGCCCCCTGTGCTTCTGGACCCTATAGCAGTCACATGGTCTGGCACCTAAGTACGTAATATTGAAATATGGCTTCCCCCATTTCCATACTGTAAATAATTACAAATGATGTCTTTTTTTAAACAGATTGACAGAAAGCGAACCAAATGGATAATATACCAATTTCCAGCAGTAAACATTTTCTGTTGCACAGTGGAAATGTTCTTTCCTCTTTTTTTATTGCCCAGCAGTTTCTTCTCTCCACATGAAAGTGCCCGCGAGGCTGTTGTCTGGAGGGAACAGCCAGCGGGATTACATAATGACCCAGACATTGCAGCGAGCTCTACAGCCACCACCGCAGCGCACCAGACCCCTTTCAGGTGGCATTTTCACAACAAGAAAGTGTTATTATTCCTCGCAGCTCAGCGGGGCCTCACTTTTCACAGAACCGTATATCATTACAAAGTTAAAAGTGCAGCAACCCTACTAAGAGGACAGCCGCTCCGGCACGTTGCTTCGGATACTGCGGCAATAGGCTTTGAAGGAATTTTCAGTGCGGGTCCTCCAAGTAGACATTTTATCTGGGTCAGCATAGCCAGTGACAAAGTTGGCCTCATGTAAAGAGATTTAATTGGCGTCTGCCATTCATGACACCTTCAGGGCCCCATTGACACCTATTCCTGTTCAGTTTTAAGACATGCTAAGGTGTGCCGCCATGCAGACTGGTGCACTTTGCACTGATTCTGTCTATTTAGTTCCTTAAGAAGGTCCAACGCACCAAAGAAAGTACCTGATCCATTTTTGGCCAACACACCAACTGCTGCGGCACCCCCCTCGTCTCTGCCCTCACCTTGTCTCAGCAGTTGGCAGCAGAGAGGAGGACAGAACTCCTCCTCCAGATCCCATGCTTCTCCTTGCAGCCACGGACAGTCTCATTTCTGCCCCTGCCTCGTTTCAGCAGAGGGGAGGACAGCACCTCTCTGTGCAGCCACAGCACCCTTTTGTCTCAGCATTTGATCTCAGCATTCAGCGGATGCTGGAAGCTGGCTCCTGCCCTCCTCTGGTCCTCCTCCAGACCCTGCACTTTATGCTTCCCAGCTCTGGCCTCAGCTTATTCCTAACAGCAGCAGCACAAGGGGGGGCTGCACTGTGATGGAAGGGAAGGTGGAGGACTCTTGACTTCTGTTGGTGGGGTTCTCCTGACATCTGATGTGGGGGGGGGGTGCTCTGAACATCTAGTCTTACAGATACAACTGGCCCTTTGACGGCAACCATAATGCTGATGCAGCCTGTGATGAAATTGAGTTTGATGCCCCTGGGTTAAGAGTATCGGGTACATCCAACGTGTTTTGGCCTCAGCTTATTCCTAACAGCAGCAGCACAAGGGGGGGGCTGCACTGTGATGGAAGGGAAGGTGGAGGACTCTTGACTTCTGTTGGTGGGGTTCTCCTGACATCTGATGTGGGAGGGGGGTGCTCTGAACATCTAGTCTTACAGATACAACTGGCCCTTTGAGGGCAGCCATAATGCTGATGCAGCCTGTGATGAAATTAAGTTTGATGCCCCTGGGTTAAGAGTATCGGGTTCATTCAACGTGTTTTGGCCTCAGCTTATTCCTAACAGCAGCAGCACAAGGGGGGGGCTGCACTGTGATGGAAGGGAAGGTGGGGGACTCTTGACTTCTGTTGGTGGGGGTCTCCTGACATCTGATGTTGGGGGAGGTGCTCTGAACATCTGGTCTTACAGATACAACTGGCCCTTTGAGGGCAACCATAATGTATCAGATACAATCCAAGGTGTTTTGAGGGAAAGTGCCTCCTCCTTCTTCAAGGCTTGAGCAATGGATGTTAGTAGAATCACCATGAAATACACAAGAGGACCTAAATTAGCAGTCCAAGTCAACCTTTCTAAGCGCTTTTAGGAGGTGCTTGTCTCTATCAAGCCCTAATTCAGATCCTCTAGGGCATTTTATGGTGATTCTACTATCATATATTGCTCCAACTTTTAAGAAGGAGAAGGCTCCTTCCCTGGAATTGCTTGGGCTGCTGTATCTGATGCTCTTAACCAATAAAAGTTTCAAAAATACTAAGTGATATGGTCCCTCACATTAGGTGGCCCTCAATAAACATCCAAGAGTTAGTTACCTGCCTGTTGGCCAATTCATTTATGATAATCAGAGAAGTAGTTTAGGACCAGAAGGTCCTCATACACTATACTTTCATTGCAGATCTGCAAAATGCATTCAACTGTATATCCATCAGAACTAATTCACTCTTCAAATTTTTTTTTTTGCATAAAAAAAAAGATTTAATATCTCAGCAGAACAGGTGTTCCCATTGGAAGACCTTCTTTTTATTTCTGTTTCCAGTGACAACTGTAAAATTTTGGATTCTCCATCCCTTTTCGTACCGTTGACTATGGTGACCAGGACAATGGAGAGAATGAATCTCACCCATTGGTTTTCAGTTCTCCTTCCCACAGATAGGGCACTAGGTGCTGGAAAAGGCTTGTAGAATCCAAAACTTCACATTAAACGGTGTTACAAAAAAAAAACAGGTCTTTCATTTATTTTTAAGACAGCGTTCCAGACTGCAGCAAGACCCGTCACCCAGATCTCCACCAACCTTTGCCTAGTGGCAGACCTGTCATTTGTACATATTTTAATCCACAATCAGCAATGTCAGGATTTGATTGGCTCACATTGATTGTGAGGGCTTTTCATTATGTTATCTATTGGATTGTATGAAGTAGATAGGCTTCATCGATTGCTTTTCTCAAGGTGCTCAACAAGGATAAATCAAAATTATTGGTGTGGGACCGGTGTTATAAAAATACTGACGGATTATGTTGGCCTCCTTCAACCTCTCTTGACGATGAAAGTTTGATGACGGCTTTATGAAAAACTTTGTCCGTTGTGGCCAAACTTGCATTGAGCTATATCAACGTTAGCACTAAAGATCCTAAAATAGCTGAATCGCAGTGTGCTATGGACATAAACTGACTTTTCAAAATGGCTTCCACTGGGGCTAGTGCTGGCCATACCCTTGACAAACTTGTGGCAATTTTGGAAACTCTCCATAATTTTTTTTTTAATTAAATACATGTAAGTCAACAATTCACACCACTCATACTTTAGATCATCTCCTGGTTTCCAGAGAACAAATTCTAAAAATTGGGATGGTAAAAATCTTGGTCACCAAAATTGTGGCAATTTTGGAAACTTTCCATCATCTTTTGTTTAAAAATTAAATACATGTAAGTCAACCTTTCACACCAATCATGCTTTAGATCGTCTCTTGGTTTCTAGAGACCAAACTCTAAAAATTGGGATGGTAAAAATCTTGGTCACCAAAATTGTGGCAATTTTGGAAACTTTCCATCATCTTTTGTTTAAAAATTAAATACATGTAAGTCAACCTTTCACACCAATCATGCTTTAGATCTTCTCTTGGTTTCCAGAGACCAAATTCTAAAAATTGGGGTTAAAAAAAGCTAGTCGCCAAAGTGTGCTAATTTTGGAAAATATCCCTGTTTTGTTTAAAAATTAAATATATGCAAGACAACATTCCACACCAATCTTCCACTCATGCGTTTAATCGTTTCCTGGTTTCCAGCAACCAAATTATATAAAATTGGGGTAAAACTGGCTGTCACCAAATTCTGGCAAGTTTGGAAACTTTCCGTCACTTTTTGTTTAAAAAATAAGTCAACCTTCCACACCAATCTGGCACTAACTTTTTAGATCATTTCCTGGTTTCCAGAGTTCAAATTAAAAAAATTGGGGTAAAAATGGTGGTCACCAGCTGTGGCAATTTTGGAAACTTTCCATCTTTTTTTTTTTTAATTAAATGTAAATCAGCATTTCAGACTAATCTGACACTCAAGCATTAGATCATCTCCTGGTTTCCAGAGTCCAAATTACAAAAATTGGGGTAAAAATGGTGGTCACCAGCAGTGGCAATTTTGGAAACTTTCCATCATCTTTTTTTTTTTAATTAAATGTAAATCAGCATTTCAGAACAATCTGACACTCAAGCATTAGGTTGTCTCCTGGTTTCCAGAGACCAAATTCTAAAAATTGGGATAAAAACTGGTGGTCACCAAAATTGTCAACCTTCCACACCAGTCTGTCACCAAAAGTCAACCTTCCACACCAGTCTGACACTCATGCTTTAGATTGTCTCTTGGTTTCCAGACGTCAAATTCTAAAAATTGGGGTTAAATAATGGTGGTCGCAAATTGTGGCACTTTTGGAAAATTTCCTTCTTTCATTTAAAAGTTAAATATATGCAAGTCAACCTTCCACAGCAATCTTCCACTCATGCTTTGAATCGTTTCCTGATTTCCAACAACCAAATTATAAAAATTGGGGTAAAACTGGCTGTCACCAAATTCTGGCAAGTTTGGAAACTTTCCATCATCTTTTGTTTAAAAAATAAATTAACCTTCCACACCAATCTGGCACTAACTTTTTAGATCATTTCCTAATTTCCAGAGTCCAAATTACAAAAATTGGGGTACAAATGGTGGTCACCAGCTGTGGCAATTTTGGAAACTTTCCATCATCTTTTTTTTTTTTTTTAATTAAATGTAAATCAGCATTTCAGACCAATCTGACACTCAAGTATTAGGTCATCTCCTGGTTTCCAGAGACCAAATTCTAAAAATTGGGATAAAAACTGGTGGTCACCAAAATTGTGGCAATTTCGGAAACTTTCCATCATCTTTTATTAAATATTTAATATAAGGTAATATTTCGCACCAATCTGACATTCATGCTTTAGATCATTTCCCAGTTTCCAGAGACCAAATTGTAAAACGTTGGGGTAAAAATGGTGGTCAACATAATTTGACAATTTTGGAAACTTTCCATCATGTTTGCTTAAAAATTAAGTACATGAAAGTCAACATTTTTACACCAGTCTGATGTTCATGCTTTAGATTGTTTCCTGGTCTCCAGAGACTAAACTCTAAAAATTGGGATAATAAAAATCCTGGTTGCCAAAATTGTGGAAATTTTGGAAACTTCATCATCTATTGTTTACAAATTAAATACATGTAAGTCAACCTTTCACACCAATCATGCTTTAGATCTTCTCTTGGTTTCCAGAGACCAAATTCTAAAAATTGGGGCTAAAAAAAGCTAGTCGCCAAAGTGTGTTAATTTTGGAAAATATCCCTGTTTTGTTTAAAAATTAAATATATGCAAGACAACATTCCACACCAATCTTCCACTCATGCTTTTAATCGTTTCCTGGTTTCCAGCAACCAAATTATAAAAAGTGGGGTAAAACTGGCTGTCACCAAATTCTGGCAAGTTTGGAAACTTTCTGTCATTTTTTGTTTAAAAAATAAGTCAACCTTCCACACCAATCTGGCACTAACTTTTTAGATCATTTCCTGGTCTCCAGAGTCCAAATTACAAAAATTGGGGTAAAAATGGTGGTCACCAGCTGTGGCAATTTTGGAAACTTTCCATCATCTTTTTTTTTTTAATTAAATGTAAATCAGCATTTCAGAACGATCTGACACTCAAGCATTAGGTCATCTCCTGGTTTCCAGAGACCAAATTCTAAAAATTGGGATAAAAACTGGTGGTCACCAAAATTGTGGCAATTTCGGAAACTTTCCATCATCTTTTATTAAATATTTAATATAAGGTAATATTTTGCACCAATCTGACATTCATGCTTTAGATAATTTCCCAGTTTCCAGAGACCAAATTGTAAAACGTTGAGGTAAAAATGGTGGTCAACATAATTTGACAATTTTGGAAACTTTCCATCATGTTTGCTTAAAAATTAAGTACATGAAAGTCAACATTCTACACCAGTCTGATGCTCATGCTTTAGATTGTTTCCTGGTCTCCAGAGACTAAACTCTAAAAATTGGGATAATAAAAATCCTGGTTGCCAAAATTGTGGAAATTTTGGAAACTTTTCATCATCTATTGTTTAAAAATTAAATACATGTAAGTCAACCTTCCACACCAGTCTGACACTCATGCTTTAGATTGTCTCTTGGTTTCCAGAGGTCAAATTCTAAAAATTGGGGTTAAAAAATGGTGGTCGCCAAATTGTGGCACTTTTGGAAAATTTCCTTCTTTCGTTTAAAAGTTAAATATATGCAAGTCAACCTTTCACAACGATCTTTCACTCATCCTTTGAATCGTTTCCTGGTTTCCAGCAATCAAATTATAAAAATTGGGGTAAAAATGGTGGTCACCAAATTCTGGCAGTCTAGGAAACTTTCCATAATTTTTTGTTTAAAAAATAAGTCAACCTTCCACACCAATCTGACAGATCATTTCCTGGTTTCCAGAGACCAAATTACAAAAATTGGGGTACAAATGGTGGTCACCAACTGTGTCAATTTTGAAAACTTTCCATCATCTTTTTTTTTTTTAATTAAATGTAAATCAGCATTTCAGACCAATCTGACACTGAAGCATTAGATCATTTCCCAGTTTCCAGAGGCCAAATTGTAAAATGTTGGGGTAAAAATGGTGGTCAACATAATTTGGCAATTTTGGAAACTTTCCATCATGTTTGCTTAAAAATTAAGTCTGACACCAGTCTGACACTCATGCTTTAGATTGTCTCTCGGTTTCCAGAGACCAAATTCTAAAAATTGGGGTTAAAAAATGGTGGTCGCCAAATTGTGGCAATTTTGGAAAATTTCCTTTTGTTTAAAAATAAAATATATGCAAGCCAACCTTCCACACCAATCTTACACTCATGCTTTGAATCGGTTCCTGGTTTCCAGCAACCAAATTATAAAAATTGGGGTAAAAATGGCGGTCACCAAATTCTGGCAAGTCTGGAAACTTTCCATCATCTTTTGTTTAAGATTTAAGTCAACTTTCCACACCAATCTGACACTCATATTTTAGACCATTTCCTGATTTCCAGAGACCAAATAACAAACATTGGGGTAAAAATGGTGGTCACCAACTGTGGCAATTTTGGAGACTTTCCATCATCTTTTGTTAAATATTAAATGTAAGTTAACATTCCACACCAATCTGACACTCATGCTTTAGATCATTTCCTGATTTCCAGAGCCCAAATTATAAAAATTGGGGTAAAAATGGTGGTCACCAAATCGTGGCAATTTTGGAAACTTTCCATCATGTTTGCTTAAAACTTAAGTGCATGAAAGTGAACATTCTACACCAATCTGATGCTTTAGATTGTTTCCTGGTCTCCAGAGAATGAATTATAAAATTGGGGTAAAAAAACAGGGCAAAATTGGGGTAATTACTGAGTTGCAAATTGGTGTAGACTGGTTAATTTCAATTGACTGCTTTTCCAATTGAAATTTCCAAAATTGCCAAAAGTATGGCCAACGTAAATTGGACCTATCAAATATATTTTTTTAATATTCAGTGAATACATGTTAAGTCATGTGTCAGTTTACCACTTCCAGGTATTTATTACCACTCGAAGATATCACATTACTCCCCCTGACAATTTTTTCATCTTTGTTTGGTCGTCCTCCAGGGCCACCATCCACTTCCTGGACTGAGATGCCAACTCAGAGATGTGAATCCTGATGCTTTTGTAGTTCTTGGCAGTGTCCACAAATGTCTGATACAGATTAGCCCCTGCTTGGAACTTGCTACAGAATTACAATGTGCGGTCTGTTCTCTGGAGGAGAGGAGACTGAGGAAATTCTCTCACCAGTCTGCAGCAGCCTTATGGTATTACCTCAGTCTAGGCGCATTCACTAATTGGAGCTCAATAACTGCTGTTAAGAATGATGGTGATGCAATATATTGTGACTTGTCAAAAAAGCGATTTCTGTGGGAGAGGAGACTGAGAAAATTCTTCCTCCTGCCTGCAACAGACTGATGGCTGAGGCTAAAATGCTCCTTTTTAACCTCTTGCCGACCGCGCATAGCCGAATGACGGCTTCACCGCGGCCGGCCAGTTCTGAGTGGACGTCATATGACGTCCTCCCAGAACGCGCTCTCCTGCGCGCCCCAGGGGGCGCGCACCCGGCGATCTCCGTGATCGCTGTGTCCTACGGACACAGCTGATCACGTGATGTGGTGAAAGGCCGATCCCACCGGCATTTTACCACGTGATCAGCGGTGTCCAATGACACGCTGATCACAGGGAAATGCAAGTGCCGGTTCTCGGCTGCACTTTCCTCACGCTGTCAGATCGTGAGGAAAGTACTGCCGAGAACCGGCAGTTGTCAGAGCGGGGATCGGCACCGATCATCAGGGCACTGATGATCAGTGCCCTGATGATCGGTGCCCAGCAGTGACACCCGCAAGTTCCGCCCAGCAGTGCGCCCACTAGCCCCGCCCACCCGTTCCCAGCAGTGCCCCCACCTGTGCCCAGCAGTGCCCCCACCTGTGCCCAGCAGTGCACCCACCTGTGCCACTCTGCAGTGCCACCTACCTGTGCCCAGAAGTGCCACCTACATGTGCCCAGCAGTGCCACCCACCTGTGCCCACCCACCTGTGCCCACCAGTGCCACCCACCTGTGCCCACCAGTGCCACCCACCTGTGCCCACCCACCAGTGCTGCCCACCAGTGCCACCCACCAGTGCAGCCCAGCAGTGCTGCCAGTCAGTGCCACCAGTCAGTGCCCAGGGGTTGTGCCAGTCAGTGCCGCCAGTCAGTGCCCAGAAGTGATGCCCGTCAGTGCCGTCTATCAGTACCCATCATCAGTGTCACCTATCAGTGCCGCCTATCAGTGCTGCATATCAGTGCCGCCTATCCGGGACCCCTAATTAGTGCTGTCTATCAGTGCCGCCTATCCGTGCCACCTCATTAGTACTGCCTATCAGTGCCCTTTAGTGCTGCCTATCAGTGCCGCCTATCAGTGCCCATCAGTGCCGCCTCATCAACGCAAATCAGTGAAGGAGAAAAAATACCTGTTTGAAAAATTTTATAAAAGAAACAAATAAACTTTTTTTTTTTTTTCAAATTTTTTGCACATTTTTAATTTATAGCGCAAAAAGTAAAGCGCCCAGTGGCGATTAAATACCACCAAAAGAAAGCTCTATTTGTGAGAAAAAAATGATCAAAATTTCATATGGGTACAATGTTGCATGACCGCGCAATTGTCAATCAAAGTGCGGCAGCGCTGAAAGCTGAAAATTGGCCTGGTAAGGAAGGGAGTATAAGTGCCTGGTAGGCGAGGGGTTAATTAAAAAAAAGATTAAGTTTTTTGAAAAATAATACTGTTGCTATGTATTATGAAATGTCAGTGTAACGGAACCGACCCAGTCTGCGCTTGGGTACTTCCGTTATAATACCGCTTCCCCGTCCGAACACCGACCACAGACACCACCGCTGACCATACAAGACGAGACGACACCAGTCTTGAAGGAAACCAGGAAATAGACTACTTTATTTTAACACAGATACAAGATATATACATTCAAGGGAACAACCCCCCTCCTTGCATAATGACACAGGGCGGGGCAATCTACCTTTAGTAACAAGAGACACACCAGCAGACAGTCCCATCAGGAGGGAGGGCTGCTGGAGACACCCCCCTTCCCACCAAGCCAATACACATAAACACATACACCCCATAATAGTTTGCTCCCAAACAAGACACACAATAGAACAATGGGATGCAACCACATGGCATTAAACAATCAACAACCCCCCACCCCAATATTAGGACAGATCACCCTGTACCCCTAACAGGCAAAGGGTGACTTACACATAAGAGGGATATGGGGAGCTGAGACAGGGCATCTCCCCACCTCTCCAAAGTGAGCTGTGTTCCATGGGCCCCCCACCCAAAGTGACTCCTGTCACAGTCAGGGATGCATCTATGCAGATTTGTTACTGAAATGTTCACTTTAAGTGATAGCACTGAATCAATGGCAGCCTCCCATTAGCCATTGTCATGTCATTGGTACTGGCTGGTCCCATAGATTAGCCGCCCTTTTGGTATCTTAATGATGTCATTGGCTCAACTTCTCATATATCCCACAATATGGCTTCTTTTTCACTGCACATAAGTAAGCATGTCTTAACTGGGGATTCAGCTGGCATTAATCCATCACCGTTCCACCGACATCCCATCCATCATCTGACATTTTCTGGTGGAAAAGCTTTCAAGACTTCAAGCGTGATGGAAGAGCCTCCCGTGCACAAGCCGCCATCGGCAGGATGCGCACCAAGAAAACGCCTTGCCGTCTGAAGAAAATGGCCCAGCTCAGGGAACATCTCCTACATTCGTCATCCGCTGCACCCCCCCCTTCAATATGCCCCCTCGCCAACCAAACATTTATTATCATGCCAATAATATCCCTTTCTCCTCAGATGCACCACCTCAGATAAAAAAAAAAAAAAACCAGGAGCCAGCTTTTCATGAATAAAGATGGTTTCACGAGCGTTCGTCACAGGATTGCCGAGAATCGGGCCCCGCTGTTCGCTTGTTGTTTTTATAAGCTTTGTCATATCTTCTCATTGATAGGATCTGGACACCAAGTTTCCCTTTCCAAGTAATGATCTGCATTAAGATAAAAGGGTTGTTTTGATTCATGGCTCCCTTTTTTTTTTTCAAGGTTCCTAGTCCTTTAATGCCTTACCGTTCACAATTTACCGTGGAATTTCTAGATAAAGCGAAACAACATTCAGATATGGAATACAATCTGTGATTTTATTCCGCCGCTTTATCCCTTTTTTTTATGTTGTTATTTGCAGGAACACGAACGTTTAAAAGCATTTTTACTGAACTAGTATGTTACAGGGTTGGATTTTTTTTTTGTAATCTGCTTTTAGAGCTGTTATGTTGCTAAATGTAGTGTGGTGGCAAGGTTAGAGATATACTCAAATGTTCTTTTGTACCTCAAAAATTGGTATGAAAAAAAAAGTTATTCAAATCAGTTTGTTGGAAGAAGTGTTTCGGTGATATCACGTGCTGGAACCAGTTGTCCAATGTTTTCAGCTACACAAAACAACTATGATTTTACATGTTTCTGAGTGGCGTCACTGCTTGGTGGGACAGATTGTCCAGCCAAATGGCCACCACCACGGACCTCTTAGCCTCAGATGTCTAGAGCCACCGTTCTCAACCGTAAAGCTGTTATGTGGCTAAAAGTAGTGTGGTGGCAAGGTTAGAGCCAGGGGCGGACTGACCATTTGGAAACTCGAGCACTGCCCGAGAGCCCGTGGTAAGTAGGGGGCCCCATGAGATGCCTCTGGTACCTTTTTCATAGGCTTTTTTGAGTTTGGGCAAGGACACAGGGGCCCCATGATCCACTATTGTCCGGGAGCCCCATGAGTTGTCAATCCACCCCTGGTTAGAGCTATACTCAAATGTTCTTTTGTACCTCAAAAATTGGTATGAAAAAAAAAGTTATTCAAATCAGTTTGTTGGAAGAAGTGTTTCGGTGATATCACGTGCTGGAACCAGTTGTCCAATGTTTTCAGCTACACAAAACATCTATCGTTTTAAATGTTTCTCAGTGGTGTCACTGCTTGGTGGGACATATTGTCCAGCCGAATGGCCACCACCACGGACCTCTTAGCCTCAGATGTCTAGAGCAGAAGTAGTGTGGTGGCAAGGTTAGAGCCAGGGGCGGACTGACCATTTGGAAACTCGGGCACTGCCCGAGAGCCCGGGGTCAGTAGTGGGCTCCATGAGATGCCCCTGGTACCTTTTTCATTGGCTTTTTTGAGTTTGGGCAGGGACACAGGGGCCCCATGATCCCCTATTGCCCGGGGGCCCCATGAGTTGTCAGTCCGTCCCTGGTTAGAGCTATACTCAAATGTTCTTTTGTACCTCAAAAATTGGTATGAAAAAAAAGTTATTCAAATCAGTTTGTTGGAAGAAGTGTTTCGGTGATATCACGTGCTGGAACCAGTTGTCCAATGTTTTCAGCTACACAAAACATCTATCGTTTTAAATGTTTCTGAGTGGTGTCACTGTTGGTAGGACAGATTATCCAACCAAATGGCCACCACCATGGACCTCTTAGCCTCAGATGTCTAGAGCAGCCGTTCTCAACCGTAAAGCTGTTATGTTGCTAAAAGTAGTGTGGTGGCAAGGTTAGAGATATACTCAGATGTTCTTTTGTACCTCAAAAATTGGTATGAAAAAAAGGTATTCAAATCAGTTTGTTGGAAGAAGTGTTTCGGTGATATCACGTGCTGGAACCAGTTGTCCAATGTTTTCAGCTACACAAAACAACTATGATTTTACATGTTTCTGAGTGGTGTCACTGCTTGGTGGGACAGATTGTCCAGCCAAATGGCCACCACCACAGAACTCTTAGCCTCAGATGTCTAGAGCAGCCGTTCTCAACCTTAAAGCTGTTATGTTGCTAAAAGTAGTGAGGTAGCAAGGTTAGAGCCAGGGGCAACTGACCATTTGGAAACTCGGGCACTGCCCGAGAGCCTGAGGTCAGTAGGGGGCCCCATGAGATGCTCCTGGTACCTTTTTCATAGGCTTTTTTGAGTTTGGGAAAGGACACAGGGGCCCCATGATCCACTATTGCCTGGGAGCCCCATGAGTTGTCAATCCACCCCTGGTTTGAGCTATACTCAAATGTTCTTTTGTACCTCAAAAATTGGTATGAAAAAAAGTTATTCAAATCAGTTTGTTGGAAGAAGTGTTTCGGTGATATCACGTGTTGGAACCAGTTGTTCAATGTTTCCGGCTGCACAAAACAACTATGATTTTACATGTTTCTGAGTGGTGTCACTGCTTGGTGGGACAGACTGTCCAGCCAAATGGCCACCACCACAGACCTCTTAGCCTCAGATGTCTAGAGCAGCCGTTTTCAACCTTTCCAACAAAGAGGAACCTTTGAAATAAATTTCCGGGGCTCATGGAACCCCTGTCAAAAATTAATATGTCTTCAACTCCTGATACATTAGTGGTATATTCAGTGTGAAGAATGATCCCTACACATGTGGTCATTGGGAAGAATTACCCCTTTAACCTCTTGGCGCCGGCCGTATGCAAATGTGCGGCCTCCCGGCGTCTGGGCCTTGACGCTGAGTGGCCTCATATTTGCGTGCAATTAAGAAAAACATATGTGTTGACAGCTCACGCCCTTCGCGCTCCCTGCACACATGTCTGGAACTCACGGAAACGTCCCGATCTCCTCTTTCGATCGGGACCTTTCCCGATCATGTGACCGCCGTGATGGCCCTAAACCCCCACCCCACCTCCCGGCTTCTGAAACCCTTAAAGGGGCGGGAGGGGTTAAAGATATCTAAAAAGATCAATGGTGTAAGTGGGAACTTATCTGAGAGGCAAAATTTGTTCATTGCTCAAAGGACCCCTAACAACCTCTGGAGCAGTGTTTCTCAACTCCAGTCCTCATGGACCCCCAACAGGTCATGTTTTCAGGATTTCCATTATTTTGCACAGGTGATTTGATCAGTTTCACTGCCTTAGTAATTACCACAGCTGTTTCATCTGAGGGAAATCCTGAAAACATGACCTGTTGGGGGTCCATGAGGACTGGAGTTGAGAAACACTGCTCTGGAGGAACTCTGGTTAAGAAACCCTGGACTAGAGTCTACAGTAGTTAGATGTTGAGGAACAATAGTAACCAAGAAGCAAGAGTCGTGAATTAAGCACAATTTTTTTTTCCATCCACAGGATGAGTGCTACAATTATATTAAAGTTCTGGTGATCAAGAATGACCAAACTCTCATCGCTTGCGGCACCAATTCCTTCAACCCAACATGCCGGAACTACAAGGTAAGAGGCAATGTACAAGGTTCTTTGCTTTGGGGTAAGAGGGGGTTAAAGATGATGGCCACATTGATATTACAGCTGGTTGGTGACTACCCATTATTGCGTATACCCTTTGGTAAGTCAAGTCATCTACTGCCCCACAGAAAAATAATAGAGGCAAATGGTTAATAAAGTCCTACAACTGTTAGTGCTGCAATTTTACTAAAGTTCTGGTGATCAAGCAGGTTCCAGGCACCAGCTCCTTCAATCCAAAGTGCCAGGGAAGAGGGAAGAGGGGGTTAGAGATAAATATAGAGGATATATTACAGCTAGTTGGTGTCAACCCATTTTTGAGCATAACCTTTGGTAAGTCAAGACCTTTACTGCCCAATAGAATGATACTATAGGAAAATGGTCAGTAGAGTGCTGTGATGGCTACAATTGCTGCTACCACAATTATGATATAATTCTGGTAATCAAGAACGATCAAATGTGCATCAACCGCAGCATTGATTCCTTCAACCCAAAGTGCTATATTTACAATGTAGGAGGCTACGAGGTCCTTTGTGTGTGCAATAAGGGTTATAGAAAACTGCTGAGTGGATAATTCAGCTTAGTGGTATCATGTTGGGTACTCATGTGCCCAATTGCCAAACAGAATATTACTAGAGGAAAATGGTCAATAGAGTGCTACGGTTACATTAAAGTTCTGGTAATGATAAATTACCAAACTCTCGTTGCCTGTGGCACCAATTTCTTCAACTCAACGTACCAAAACTACAACGTAAGAGGCATTGTACAAGGTTCTTTGTGTGGAATATTGGGGTTAGAGATAGGTGCGAGATAGGTGATAGAGTAGATATTATAGCTAGTTGATGCATATTCTTTCTGGTATTCAAGAACAACTGAACTCAAATTGCCTACAGCACCAATACCTTCAACCAAAAATTTGTTGAAACTGAATGGTAGGAGGCAACATCAAAGGTCCTTTATGCGTGACAAGTGGGTTAGAGATAAGAGCTGAGTGGCTATTTCTGCTTGGTGGTATCTACCCATGTTGGAGCATACCATTTGATAAGTAAAGACATCTATTGCCCAAGTGAATAATAATAAAGGAAACGATGGTCAATAGAGGGCTACAAGGTTTGCAATTATAACAAAAGAAGGGCCAAAATTTCATCGCCAGTGGCACTAGTTCCTTTAACCCAACTTGCCAAAACTATGAGGTAGGAAGCAGGGGCGGACTGACCATTTGGAAACTCGGGCACTGCCCGAGGGGCCTGGGGTCAGTAGGGGGCCCCATGAAATGCCCCTGGTACCTTTTTCATAGGCTTTTTTGAGTTTGGGCAAGGACACAGGGGCCCCATGATCCCCTATTGCCCGGGGGCCCCATGAGTTGTCAGTCCGCCCCTGCTCTCCACAAAGACCCTGGAGATGAGGGTCAACCAGCTTGGGAGGTCTACATAACGTCGAAGAAACACCAACACAAGTCAAAAATTTATTTTATTAGTTCCACAAATGACAACAGGGTAACACGAGGCAGCCAACATATTTTGGAAGCCAAACAATCCCCCTTCATCAGGGCTCTAACAGGAATTTAGTATCTGAAGGACTCAGAATTAAAAATCCGAAGGTATCAACCAGAACCAGGAGGGTGAAGATTGCGTGAACGCCTGTATTGAACGGCAGCAAAGGCTTCCATGCAACCGTCTGTCATCGTCATGTTCCCAACTAACGAGGGGTCACCTTTTGGCAGAAGAACAGGTCCAAGATAGTTGAAAGTTGTAACTTTCAGGGATCATTTCAAGCCCAATGACCCTTAAAAACCACCTTAGTAAAGTCTTCCAGATTGACTCCAATGGATTAAAAATCCGAAGGTATCAACCAGAACCAGGAGGGTGATGATTCCGTGAATGCCTGTATTGAACGGCAGCAAAGGCTTCCATGCAACCGTCTGTCATCGTCATGTTCCCAACTAACAAGGGGTCACCTTTTGGCAGAAGAACAGGTCCAAGATAGTTGAAAGTCGTAACTTTCAGGGATCATTTCAAGCCCATTGATCCTTAAAAACCATCTTAGTAAAGTCTTCCAATGGATTTCGCCAAAATGGTCCATTTTAACAAAATTTTTAGATTTTTTTGTTTGTCAAAATTGGTTATAAAAAAGGTCACAATTGTTGGGCTGAGTGAATGGACATTGAGACGCCTCGTGGTTTTTAATGTAATGGTTTCATGCTACAGAACTCTTGTTTCATATTCCAGATCCAAACCTTGGAGCAGGAAGGTGAAGAGTTTAACGGCCAAGCGCGGTGCCCTTTTGACGCCAAGCAAACCAACGTGGCCCTCTTTGCAGGTGAGACGCTCTTGGTCCAAAGGTATTTAAAGTGGACCTGTCATCAAATTGATATTTTCGTGTTAAGCGCGGTGCCCTTTTGACGCCAAGCAAACCAACGTGGCCCTCTTTGCCGGTGAGACACTCTTGGTCAAAAGGTATTTAAAGTGGACCTGTCATCAAATTAATATTTTCATGTTAAGTACACTAAGTAAGGTGTAAGCGTGAAACACTTCCATGGATTTATTTTCTCTCATGAAATTACAGTACTCCCCCTGACAATACCTACTTCGGCTTTTTTTCCCCCAGAAGAATGGAGCCATCTTTTCTCAGGCATCATACAGAACCATTATTCATTTCCTGAGTTGTGATGCCGACTCAGAGATGACCATGGCTTTTTTTCCTCAGAGAATAGGTGCAGGAACTTCCCCTTCTGAGTCACTTCTTGTCTCCACCCCCCCCCATACCTACTTTCGAGCACCAACCCTTGGTTCCACCCCCTACCCACCTTCCAGTATCGGTCCTTTTAGAGAATACAGAGCCAAGCAGGGGTGGACTGACCACTCAAGCACTCGGGCACTGCCCGAGGGCCCGGGGCCAGTAGGGGGCCCCATGAGATGCCCTTGGTACTTTTTATAGGTTTTTTTGGGTGTGGTTGGAGTGTGGACGAGGACACAGGGGCCCCATGATCCCCTATTGCCCCGGGGCCCCATGAGTTGTCAGTCCGCCCCTGGAGCCAAGTATCATTTTGTAGTGCTAAATTATTTGAATAGGATTTGTTGATGATAACAAAAAAAGCAGAAAAATAGATCCCCTTCAACCAGCAAAAATAGACCCTCCCCCCCTCCAAGCAACAATAGATTTTTCCAGTAACAATGGACCCCCAAAACAAAATACCACACAGGCAACAATAGACCCCCAGCAGCTACAACAGATCACCCATCAGCCATCATCAATAGACTCTCCAGCAGGCAGCAAAAAAGACCCCTCCCTCACTAGTAGATCTCCCAGGCAACAACTGACACCCCAGTAATAGTATATCCCCCAATAGCAACAATAGACCCCCCCCCCCAGCAACAGTAGATTTTTCCAGTAACAATGGACCCCCAAAACAAAATACCAGGCAACAATAGACCCCCAGCAGCTACAACAGACCCCCAAAACAAAATACCACCCAGGCAACAATAGACCCCCAGCAGCTACAACAGATCATCCATCAGTCAGCATCAATAGACTCTCCAGCAGGCAGCAAAACAGACCCCTCCCTCAACAGTAGATCCCCCACGCAACAATTGACACCCCAGTAACAGTAGATCCCCCAATAGCAACAATAGACCACCCCAGTAACAATAGACCAGCATGCAAAAATAGATCCCCTCCAGTGACAATAGATCCCCCAGCAGCCATCAGTAATAGACATTCTAGCACCCCATGCCATTACATCAGTGGCGTCCAGAGGCAAGTGAGGGGAGTGCGGCCCGCACCGGGTGACACCGACCTCACGGGGTGACACCGGACCCGCTTCACGAAAAGGTAAATTGTAAAGAAAGCCGACAATCCCCGCAGGATGGATCTGATCTGCGGATTGAGGAGCATAATGGATTGGAGTCCGATCCATTATACTCAATCCGCAGATCCGATCCATTCTGCAGGGATCGTCGGAGGGGGTGTCACCAAGTGTTACTGCACCGGGTGACCAGGGGCGGACTGACAACTCATGGGGCCCCCAGGCAATAGGGGATCATGGGGCCCCTTTGTCCTCGCCCATACCAAAAAAGCCTATGAAAAAAGCCAATCAAAGGTACCAGGGGCTCCTCATGGGGCCCCCTACTGAGCCCGGGCCCTCGGGCAGTGCCCAAGTGCTCAAATGGTCAGTCCGCCCCTGCAGGTGACACCAACCCTAGGAATGCCTCTGCATTACATACATGCATTCTCCCACTGGAAAAAAGCCCTGGATAAGACACAGTGATGTAAATTTTGGTGCCTGGTTCACAAATGTCTGACACAGACCAGCCCCCTGCTGCAGCCTGTCACCTTGTAACTTGCTACAAAGTTACTATGTACAGTAAAGAGTGATCAACGGAGAGGAGGAGACCGAGGAAATGTTTCCTCCTGCCTGCAGCAGCCTGGCAGCCTCATTTTAGCCTAGGCATAGTCGCTGGATTGGTGCTCCAGGACCACTTTCAGAATGTTACTGCTTGAAAAGTGAGTGAAAGGTCAGTTTTAAACACTTTAAATATTCGGTGTGTCTCCCTGAACACGAAATCTACTCGTAATCGTCCTTTCCAGCACGCCCCGCACATTTTTATGGACTCGGCACGAGACAAGGGTGAAGGAAACACACACGCCAGGCACGTCCGAGGCTTTCAGGGGCTCGCGTGCCCGAAGCACAAAGGACTTTTTAAAGCAATAAAGACGCAGCGCGAATTAATGGGGATTAGCCCTGAGGAGGCCAATAATCCTCCATAATCCTCCACTGCGCGGAATCGGCGAACGTTCTGTTTCTTCCCTCCAAAGTGGCAAATGCCCAGATTTAAAGGGTCAGTCCACCTAAAACTGATCTGTCGGTGTTTGATGGGTGCTAGAGAGTTAAAACACCCAACCCTTTAACCCCTTACAGTCCGGACACTCCCCCCCCCTTCCAGTCCGGACACTTCCCCCCCCCTTCCAGTCCAGACACTTCCCCCCCCTTCCAGTCCAGACACTTTCACCCCTTTCCAGTCCGGACACTTTCACCCCCTTACAGTCCGGACACTTTCACCCCCTTCCAGTCCGGACACTCCCCCCCCTTCCAGTCTGGACACTTTCACCCCCTTCCAGTCCAGACACTTTCACCCCCTTCCAGTCCGGACACTTTCCCCCCCTTCCAGTCCAGACACTTTCCCCCCCTTCCAGTCCGGACACTTTCCCCCCCTTCCAGTCCAGACACTTTCCCCCCCTTCCAGTCCGGACACTTTCCCCCCCTTCCAGTCCAGACACTTTCCCCCCCTTCCAGTCCGGACACTTTCACCCCCTTCCAGTCCGGACACTTTCACCCCCTTCCAGTCCAGACACTTTCACCCCCTTCCAGTCCGGACACTTTCCCCCCCTTCCAGTCCAGACACTTTCCCCCCCTTCCAGTCCAGACACTTTCCCCCCCTTCCAGTCTGGACACTTTCCCCCCCTTCCAGTCCAGACACTTTCCCCCCCTTCCAGTCCGGACACTTTCCCCCCCTTCCAGTCCGGACACTTTCACCCCCTTCCAGTCCGGACACCTTCACCCCCTTCCAGTCCAGACACTTTCACCCCCTTCCAGTCCGGACACTTTCCCCCCCTTCCAGTCCGGACACTCCCCCCCTTCCAGTCCGGACACTCCCCCCCCTTCCAGTCCGGACACTCCCCCCCCTTCCAGTCCGGACTCTCCCCCCCCTTCCAGTCTGGACACTTCCCCCCCCTTCCAGTCTGGACACTTCCCCCCCCTTCCAGTCTGGACACTTTCACCCCCCTTCCAGTGCGGACACTTTCACCCCCTTCCAGTCCGGACACTTTTTCCCCCCTTTCCAGTCCGGACACTTTCCCCCCCCCCTTTCAGTCCAGGCCAATTTTCAGCTTTCAGCGCTATCACACTTTGAATGACAATTGCGCGGTCATGCAACACTGTACCCATATGAATTTTTTAGCATTTTTTTGAGACAGATAAAGCTTTATTTTGGTGGTATTTATTCACCACGGGGATTTTTATTTTTTTGCTATATAAATTAAAAAGTCTGAAAATTTTGAAAAAAAGTGTTTTTCTTATAAAATTTTGCAAATAAATTGTATTTGATCATAAATCTTGGCCAAAATGTATTCCATTATATTTTTAGTAAAAAAAAATAACCCAAATTAGTTTATAACCAAAAATTAGAATTTTTAAACATTTTTTTTTATTTTTTTACATTATTTTTTATTTATTTATTTTTTTTTTAACATACTGTCACCCTAGCAGTAAAGTATCACCACTGGGGGGTGATGAAGATTTTTTTTTTTTTTTACACTAATTGCTTTTACACCCATAAAGGCTGTAAAAACAATAATTTCTCCTCTCTGTCTGCATTCTTGCAGCCATTGAGAACTACTGAGTGAGCTGTGATTGGTCACAGCTTGTCACATGGTACAAGGCTGTTGTGAATGGCCCTGTACCATGTGACCTCTGTGATCATTCACAGATTTCACACATAGTAAGCAATGATGTCACAAGTGACATCTTGCTTACTACTCTGCATGTGATCACTGATTGGCCAATCAGTGATCACATGATCAGGACCTCGCACAGAGGTCCCGTAGAAAGATCGGTGTTCCACTGTGTCCGGAGGACACAGCGGACACTGGATTGCGGTGCTGCGCGCTACCAGGGAGCGTGCACAAGCAGGGGGCAGGGAGGCTGTTTATAAATGGCCACCCGACCCTGCACTGCCATCGTTCAGCCATTTATATACAACAGCCGGACGGGAGGTGGTTAAGACCGGCCATACATGGGTTGAAAATCGACCGATTTTTCGTCCGAAAATCGGACCTAAGAATAATCGGCCGATTTTCGCTCTGTTAGTGGGTCAATGGCACCAATCAATTTTTGTGGTTCCTCTCCTTTTGGGTGATCGTGTATGTTGGAAAATTTGTGAAAAACAACCAATTTTCGACTCGATGGTCAAATCGTACGATCGTTTTTCCGAAAAGAATATGCGCATGAGCCGTGACCAGGGGCGGACTGACTATTTGGAAACTTGGGCACTTCCTGAGGGCCCGGGGTCAGTAGGAGCCCCATGAGATGCCCCTGGCACCTTTTTCAAAGGCTTTTTTGAGTTTGGGCAAGGACACAGGGGCCCCATGATCCCCTATTGCCCGGGGGCCCCATGAGTTGTCAGTCCGCCCCTGGCCGTGACCTGGAAGGAACAGAAGTTTTGCCTGTTATACGGGGTGAACCAGGGGCAGGGCCCCATGAGTTGTCAGTCCGCCCCTGGGGTGAACTTTATGACTTGGTCAGGCCGATTTTCGGAATCAATGATGGCGCCATCGGATTACCGAGTGAACGACGTTTCCGATTTTCGGACGAAAAATCATTCGGAATTCGAACCATGTATGGCCTGCATAACTCTGATCCAAGCAATGAGGTTGGTTAGGTCTCCATGTTCCTATATTAAAGAATTGAAATGCCAAAATGAAAATCAAGGCCTACTGTAATTTCTTCAAGAAAGCAGCACAGTGGCTAAATAGTTAGCACTTCCGCCCGGCAGTACTCGGGTCGTTGGTTCGAATCCCAACCATGGCACCACCTGGCTAGAGTTTGCATGTTCTCCCTGTGCCTGCGTGGGTTTCCTCCGGGTACTCTGGTTTCCTCCCACACTCCAAAGACATGCTGGTAGGTTAATTGGCTCCTGTCTACATTGTCCCTAATATGTGTATGTATGAATGTGAGTTAGGGACCTTAGATTGTACGCCCCTTGAGGGTTAGGGACCTTAGATTGTACCCCCTTGAGGGTCGGGGACCTTAGATTGTACATCCCTTGAGGGTTAGGGACCTTAGATTTTACCCCCTTGAGGGTCGGGGACCTTAGATTGTATGCCCCTTGATGGTTAGGGACCTTAGATTGTACGCCCCTTGAGGGTTAGGGACCTTAGATTGTACCCCCTTGAGGGTCGGGGACCTTAGATTGTACACCCCTTGAGGGTTAGGGACCTTAGATTGTACGCCCCTTGATGGTTAGGGACCTTAGATTGTTCCCCCTTGAGGGTCGGGGACCTTAGATTGTACACCCCTTGAGGGTTAGGGACCTTAGATTGTACGCCCCTTGAGGGTTAGGGACCTTAGATTGTACGCCCCTTGAGGGTTAGGGACCTTAGATTGTACGCCCCTTGAGGGTTAGGGACCTTAGATTGTACGCCCCTTGAGGGTTAGGGACCTTAGACTGTACACCCCTTGAAGGTCGGGGACCTTAGATTGTACGCCCCTTGAGGGTTAGGGACCTTAGACTGTACACCCCTTGAGGGTCGGGGACCTTAGACTGTACACCCCTTGAGGGTCGGGGACCTTAGATTGTACGCCCCTTGAGGGTTAGGGACCTTAGACTGTACACCCCTTGAGGGTCGGGGACCTTAGACTGTACACCCCTTGAGGGTCGGGGACCTTAGACTGTACACCCCTTGAGGGTCGGGGACCTTAGATTGTACGCCCCTTGAGGGTTAGGGACTGATGTGAATGTACAATATATATATAAAGTGCTTCGTAAATTGATGGCGCTATATAAGTACCTGAAAGAAAGAAAGCTTTGCAGCTGTTGTAAAGACTAACAGATTCAGCAGGATTTTCACAGTGCTTCTGAGCAAGACTCCAACCTCTTGTTACATGATCCCCCCTGCAACACATGTATATGGCGATCAGGCAAACCAAAATAATTCCAGTAGCATTGATGACCAGGTTGTTTGTTAGATTTCTAATCTGTTGCCACCAATTAAAAAAAAAGAAAACAAAAGTAGAATTTGGAAAAAAAAAATGTATATAATTAGGGGAAAAAAATTGCCTGCAGACATAACTTGGCGAGAAATGGAACCTTGTGATGGCAGCGGAAGGGGTTAACGCGAGTGAGTGGTGTCATTCCCTCCAGTCTGTCATTACTGGTATTATTATTACCAGCAGTTGTTTCAAGTCGCTTTCATTTTCTTGATTTATTATTTACAAATTGCTAAAATGATTTAGTCAAGTATGCAAATGTCCTAATCTGTTAATGAGGCGTTATTGCATTCCATTAAGAGCTAATATTTTCTATCCGCATTCGTTTTTTTCGGAGCTCACGTGACCCGTTTGTGGAGGCGTTGAATCACCGCAAGGGGAATTGGAATGATCTTTATGGAGATCACCAATCCGGATTAATTCCCAGAATGAAAATTTGGGGCTTCATTTAAAATAAATTGTATATATTTATGTAATTTTGGGGCTTATTTAAAAATAAATTATAGACATATATATATATATCCTGGAGTTTGCATGTTTTCCTTGTGACTACGTGGGTTTCCTCCGGGTATTCCGGTTTCCTCCCACACTCCAAAGACATGCTGGTAGGTGAATTGGCTCCTGTCTAAATTGGCCCTAGTATGTGTATGTATGAATGTGAGTTAGGGACCTTAGATGGTACGCCCCTTGATGGTTAGGGACCTTAGATTGTACGCCCCTTGAGGGTTAGGGACCTTAGATTGTACGCCCCTTGATGGTTAGGGACCTTAGATTGTACGCCCCTTGAGGGTTAGGGACCTTAGATTGTACACCCCTTGAGGGTTAGGGACCTTAGATTGTACGCCCCTTGAGGGTTAGGGACCTTAGATTGTACGCCCCTTGAGGGTTAGGGACCTTAGATTGTACGCCCCTTGAGGGTTAGGGACCTTAGATTGTACGCCCCTTGAGGGTTAGGGACCTTAGATTGTACGCCCCTTGAGGGTTAGGGACCTTAGATTGTACGCCCCTTGAGGGTTAGGGACCTTAGATTGTACGCCCCTTGAGGGTTAGGGACCTTAGATTGTACGCCCCATGAGGGTTAGGGACCTTAGATTGTACGCCCCTTGAGGGTTAGGGACCTTAGATTGTACGCCCCTTGAGGGTTAGGGACCTTAGATTGTACACTCCTTGAGGGTTAGAGACCTTAGATTGTACGCCCCTTGAGGGTTAGGGACTGATGTGAATGTACAATATATATGTAAAGTGCTGCGTAAATTGGCGGCGCTATAGAAGTACCTGAAATAAATAAATATATATATATATAATTTATTTATATATTATATATATAATTTTTTTAAATATATATATATATATTTATATTATTATTATTATTATTATACAGGATTTATGGCGCCAACAGTTTGCTCAGCACTTTACGATATAACGGGAGACAATACAGCAACAATACAGTTCAATACAAGAGGGTTAGGAGGGCCCTGATCTTTGGAGCTTACAATCTAATATATATATATATACAGTATATATCTTACAGTACAGTGTCTACCATTGCCCTAAAAGAAAAGTAGATATATAAGACATTGAAAATGGGGGTTCAATTGGTGGAAGCAGATCACAAAATTTGGGGAAAATTTTGTCTGCAGGTTTGTATATTTAGGGTGGGGCCACCATGGTTTAAGGCACAGTGTGAAAGCAATTTGGCTGCTTTGAGTGGGGAGTCGATGGTTCAAGGCACAAAAAAAAATCCCTTTAGCGGTTCAATTGGTGGAAGCAGATCACAAAATTTGGGGAAAATTTTGTCTGCAATTTGGCTGCTTTGAGTGGGGAGTCAATGGTTCAAGGCATAGTGTGAAGAGGCAGGTAGCAATACTTGATTAAACTGTGGTGGCATCAAGAACCTCTTGGTGGAGGCAGAGCACAAAATTTTAGCAACATTTTGCCTACGGGTTCGTATATTTAGGGTGGGGCCACCATGGTTTAAGGCACAGTGTGAAAGTGGCAGGAAGCAATACTTGATCGAACTGTTAGGCGGCACAAAAAAATCCCTTTAGTGGTTCGGTTGGTGGAAGCAGATCACAAAATCTGAGGAAGATTGTGTCTGCAATTTGGCTGCTTTGAGTGGGGAGTCAATGGTTCAAGGCACAAAAAAAATCCCTTTAGCGGTTCAATTGGTGGAAGCAGATCACAAAATTTTGGAAAATTTTATCTGCAATTTGGCTGCTTTGAGTGGGGAGTCAATGGTTCAAGGCATAGTGTGAAGAGGCAGGTAGCAATACTTGATTAAACTGTGGTGGCATCAAGAACCTCTTTAGCAATTCAATTTGGTGGAGGCAGAGCACAAAATTTTGCCAAAATTTTGCCTGCAGGTTTGTATATTTAGGGTAGGGCCACCATGGTTTAAGGTACAGTGTGAAAGTGGCAGGAAGCAATACTTGATCGAACTGTTAGGTGGCACATAAAAATCCCTTTAGTGGCTCAGTTGGTGGAAGCAGAGTACAAAATTGTGGCAAAATTTTGCCTGAAAGTTTGGCTGTTTTGGGCAGGGCGACCATGGTTCAAGGAACAATGTAAAGTGGCAGAAAGTTATTCTTGATCAAACTCTTGGGTGGTGTCAAGAACTCATTTAGCGATTCAATTGGTGGAAACAGATCACGAAATTTTGTCTGCAAGACGACTGCTTTGGATGTGGAGTCCGCGCTTTGAGGCACAGTGTAGAACAGTAGGAATTAATACTTGATTGAACTCTTGGGTGGCGTCAAGAATTCCTTTAGAATTGGTGGAAGCAGATCAGCAAATTTTGGCAAAATTTTTGTCTGTAAGTTTGACTGCTTTATGCGGTCATGGTTCAAGGCACAGTGTGAAACCGTGGGAATTAATACTTTATTGAACTCTTGGGTGGCGTCAAGAATTCCTTTAGAATTGGTGGAAGCAGATCAACAAATTTTGGCAAAATTTTGTCTGCATGTTTGGCTGCTTTATGCGGTCATGGTTCAAGGCACAGTGTGAAACCGTGGGAATTAATACTTTATTGAACTCTTGGGTGGCGTCAAGAATTCCTTTAGAATTGGTGGAAGCAGATCAACAAATTTTAGAAAAATTTTGTCTGCAAGTTTGACCGCTTTATGGGGCGAGTCCATGGTCCGAGGCACAGTGTGAAACAGCAGGAAGTAATAATTGACTCTGAAAACTCTTGGGTGGCACCAAGTACTGCTTTTGTGGGTTAATTGGTGTGAAGTTAAATTTTATCTGCAAGACGACTGCTTTGGGTGTGGAGTCCTGGCTTCGAGGCACAGTGTAGAACAGTGGGAATTAATACTTGATTGAACTCTTGGGTGGCGTCAAGAATTCCTTTAGAAGTGATGGAAGCAGATCAACAAATTTTGGCAAAATTTTGTCTGTAAGTTTGACTGCTTTTTGCAGTCATGGTTCGAGGCACAGTGTGAAACAGTTGGAATTAATACTTGATTGAACGCTTGGGTGGCGTCAAGAATTCCTTTAGAATTGATGGAAGCAGATCAACAAATTTTGGCAAAATTTTGTCTGTAAGATTGACTGCTTTATGCGGTCATGGTTAAAGGCACAGTGTGAAACAGTGGGAATTAATACTGGATTGAACTCTTGGGTGTCGTCAAGAATTCCTTTAGAATTGATGGAAGCAGATCAACAAATTTTGGCAAAATTTTGTCTGCAAGTTTGACTGCTTTATGCGGTCATGGTCCGAGGCACAGTGTGAAACAGTGGGAATTAATACTTGATTGAACTCTTGGGTGGCGTCAAGAATTCCTTTAGAATTGATGGTAGCAGATCAAAAAATTTTGGCAAAATTTTGTCTGCAATTTTGACTGCTTTATGCGGGGAGTCCATGGTCCGAGGCACAGTGTGAAACAGCAGGAAGTAATAATTGACTCTGAAAACTCTTGGGTGGCACCAAGTACTGCTTTTGTGGGTTAATTGGTGTCAAGCACCATTTTACCTAAATTTTGTCTGCAAGTTAATGCTTCTAGGCACAGTGTGAAGTGGCAGGAAGCCATACTTGATTGGGCTGTTAGGTGGCACCAAGAACTCCTTCAGCCTTCAGTGGTCCAATCGGTAGAAGCAGATCACAAAATTTTGGCAAAATTTTGCCTGTCAAGTGCTGGACAAGACATCCCTGCCCATAAGCATGAGAGGGAGGAGAAAGTGTGGCTCTTCTGACCATAGAATACGTCTTTAAACATCTATCTAATTAAAATGTATCAACACATCATTTTGTTTCTCATTTTCCTCCTCTGCAAAAATGTGGCACTCCATCACTATGATCCTGATATGCCTCCTCTGCAAGGCCTTGGCAAGCCCCATACATTTCACAGGGGGGGTTGGTAAACTAATAATCTGCAGATTACTAGCGCATAAAGCGAACGCGTCTTCCACCGCCGAGTCGAATAATGATATTCTGTGCCGCGCAGGCTCCGAGGTCGATGCTTACAGTTTCAGCAAGATAGGAGGAAAAAAAAAAATTGACTTAAGCCCTTGATTAAAGACAAATCAAGTAGACAAGATCCATTATAACGGGACATGGCGGCATACAGCGCAGTAATAATGCTGCGTGAAGCTATCAGAGGAACCGCTCGCGTTTCCAGAGACGCTCGCCGGTGCTCCGTGAGACTGCAACTAATTGACTTAGCAATACAACAGCCGGAAGCGCACTACGTCTAGTGTTTAGATTTCATGGCTCGTTGTGCGGTCCCCTCACCACCTCCCTCTCTTCTCTGTCTTCTTCTCTCTGTAGATGGCAATTTGTATTCAGCCACTGTGGCCGACTTCCAAGCCAGCGACGCCGTCATCTACCGAAGCCTGGGGGAGAAGAGCCCCGTTCTCCGCACCATCAAATACGACTCCAAATGGCTCCGAGGTAAGGTGACTGGGCAACTGGATGGGCAAACTTTCTTGTGTAAACAGCATTTTTATAGTCGAGGTTCAGAACTTTTTTTTCCATCCTTTAGTCTAGAGCCCAATTGAACTTTCAGCTGAGTACGTTCCAGGTGCATCAAAACAAATGGGGTTCAAAAATCATGCTGCAAAGAAGGACCCTTACGCAGTGGTGTATTTAGGTTTTGCGCTGCCCTAGGCAACACAAAAATTGGTGCCCCCCCGCAGAAAGAGCCTGACATTGACCAAGAGCACCCCTGCCCTCCACCCAAGCCTTCCACCACCACTGCCCCCCATGCACCAGCCACCATCCCCCATGACGAGAGAGAGAAAGACACTCTCCTTGACAGCTCCGGACATCCCCAGGAATGAGAGTCGGGCTGTGCATACACCGCCATGAAACCCACAGCATTTCTTGGAACCCACCAGGTCCCCATGCAGCCTGTGCCCCTTTTTCCGTCCTTTTTTCCCTTGCCCCCCGAAAAATGCCACCCTAGGCAAATGCCTTGTTTGCCCTGTGGTAAACACACCCCTGCCCTTACTCCTTTTTGAGGAAGCAGTGGTCTCCCTGCAGAGGTCCGATACTCCTGCAGCCAAATCGCCAATCAGCAGGAACCATGAGCTTTGTAGAGCTTCCACAGGTATTATTTAGGACTCAACTGGTGGTGTGCCAGACCTCTGCAGAGAGACTCTTGAGTTCAAATGTCCTCCGCCGCAACATGCTGGCAGGGGACAGGCTGTTCTACTCAGGCTGTGGCTGCTTTCTAAAGAAAACCAACTGTGATACTTGAAATGGACTTTGCTGATTAAAAGCAAAAAAGGCCAACTGGGCTCCAGGGGCGGACTGACAACTCATGGGGCCCCCGGTCAATAGGGGATCATGGGGCCCCTGTGTCCTTGCCCAAACTCAAAAAAGCCTTTGAAAAAGGTACCAGGGGCATCTCATGGGGCCCCCTACTGACCCCGGGCCCTTGGGCAGTGCCCAAGTTTCCAAATGGTCAGCCTGCCCCTGGCTCTAACTGGCATTTTTTGGTAACTTCTAACTCAAAAAAGCTCAATGGTAAAATGGTAAAATCTTTTGTTTAGGTATGAGACAGGAAAAAGGGATATTTTGTTCCTAGGTCCTGTCTCTGCCCCTACAAGGGACATTTCCCCAGGGGCGTATTTACCACAAGGCAAACAAGGCATTTGCCTAGGGCGGAATTTTTCAGGGGGGCAGCACCACTACCCAGAAGAAGGAATGGCAGAAGGGACACACGTGGCATGGGGAGCAGGTGGGATCCAAGAGAGGCTGCTGGCTGCTAGACGATGTATGCAGAGCATGACTCTCATTCCAAGGGATGTGCAGAGCTGCAAAGGTGAGTGTCTTTCTCTCTAGTGCCAAGGTGGGGGTGAGGGGTATGGGGGGAGGTGGTAATGGAAGCCTCTCTTGAGGGCAGGGGTCTTGTAGGTCAATGTCAGGCTCAGGGGCGGACTGGCCATTTTTAAACTCGGGCACTGCCCGAGGGCCCGGGGTCAGTAGGGGGCCCCATGAGATGCCCCTGGTACCTTTTTCATAGGCTTTTTTGAGTTTGGGCAGGGACACAGGGGCCCCATGATCCCCTATTGCCCGGGGGCCCCATGAGTTGTCAGTCCACCCCTGGCTCAGGCTCTCTTTGCAGGCAAGGGGGAGGATGCTTGTGTTGCCTAGGTCAGCACAAAACCTAAGTACACCACTGCATTTCCCTTCCATTTTGGTCAACGGGACAGTAAATGGAGAAAAACGTCTCCAAGGGGAACACAGACATAAAAAATTACTTTAATAGAGCAGATCGGATTGGGAGCTCTGTTGGCTTCTTGTTGGTTCTTAACACGTCCTTGTTGGGGAGATTATCCTTCACCTCCCGTCCCGGAGACAGAAGTTCTAATCCTTCCTAATCCTTATGTTCTCTTTAAAAATTTCAGCTTTTTTTTTTTTTAAGTCGGTAATGTTTTTGTTGTTTTTGTAAATTGAAACTGCCGTGCATGTGGTTGTCAAAGCCCACGTTATACAGAGAGAATTAAAATTTTTACTACCACTCTGTAATCGTAGGAGCTTCAGCACATTTTACTTCAGTATCTTAAAGCTCCCACATGTATTAGAAAATACATAATAATGGAGCACTTTCTCTGCCATTAAGGAGACATTTTTATTCGGTTTTTGGTAGTTATTTGTGTTTTTTTTCTATTCCAGAACCCCATTTTATCCATGCGGTGGAGTATGGAAACTACGTGTATTTCTTCTTTCGGGAGATCTCAATGGAATACACCACCCTGGGAAAGGTACAAAATCTTCATATAATGGCCACCAGTGGTCTTCATATTGTGTGCTATCCTCCAGTGGTCTCTGCTTTGTATAGTAGCCACCGGTGGTCTTCATATTGTGTGCTATCCTCCAGTGGTCTCTGCTTTGTATAGTAACCACCAGTGGTCTTCATATTGTGTGCTTTCCTCCAGTGGTCTCTGCTTTGTACAGTAGCCACCAGTGGTCTTCATAATTTGTGCTATCCTCTTGTGGTCTCTGCTTTGTATAGTAGCCACCGGTGGTCTTCATATTGTGTGCTTTCCTCCAGTGGTCTCTGCTTTGTATAGTAGCCACCAGTGGTGTCTGTATTGTTTAAATGCTATCAGAGGTCTCCACATTGTAAAATGGCTACTGGTGCTCTCTGCTTTGTATAGTAGCTACCGGTGGTCTCCTGTATTGCATACTCTCCGCCACTCTATAGTAGCCATCAGTCGTCTCTGCTTTGTATAGTAGCCACCAGTGGTCTCTGCAATGTATAGTAGCCACCAATAGTCTCTTCATCATATAGTAGCCACCAGTGGTCTATGCATTGTATAGTAAACACCAGTGGCCTTTATATTTTACACTATCCTCCAGTGGTCTCTGAATTGTATAGTAGTAATCAGTGGTCTATTCTGCATTAGCCACAAGTATTCTCTGCATTGCATAGTAGCCACCATGGAGTCACTAGTGGCTTTTGCATTGTATAGTAGCCAGCCAATGATGTTTGCATTGTACGGTAGCTACTAGTGGTCTCTGCATTGTATACTATCCACCAGTGGTCCCTGCATTGTATAGTAGTAATCAATGGTCTATTCTCCATTAGCCACCAGTGGTCTCTGTATTACATAGTAGCCGCCATGGAGCCACTAGTGGTCTTTGCATTGTAAAGCGGCCAGCCAATGGTGTTTGCATTGTACGGTAGCTACTAATGGTCTCTGCATTGTATACTGTCCACCAGTGGTCTCTGCATTGTATAGTAGCAATCAGTGGTCTATTCTACATTAGCCACCAGTGGTCTCTGCATTGTTTAGTAGCAATCAGTGGTCTATTCTACATTAGCCACCAGTGGTCTCTGCATTGTATAGTAGCAATCAGTGGTCTATTCTACATTAGCCACCAGTGGTCTCTGTATTGTATTGTAGCAATCAGTGATCCATTCTACATTATCCACCAGTGGTCTCTGTATTGTATAGTAGCAATCAGTGGTCTAATCTACATTAGCCACCAGTGGTCTCTGCATTTTATAATAGTCACTAGTGATCTCTGATTTGTATAGTAGCCACAAGGGGTTTCTGACTGCATAATAGTCACAGGTGGCCTCTGCATTGTATAGCGGACCCCAGCGGTCTCCTCATTGTATGGTAGCCACCAGTGGTCTCCGCATTGTATGGTAGCCACCAGTGGTCTCTGCATTACATAGTAGCCGCCATGGAGCCACTAGTGGTCTTTGCATTGTAAAGCGGCCAGCCAATGGTGTTTTCATTCTACGGTAGCTACTGGTGGTCTCTGCATTGTATACTGTCCACCAGTGGTCTCTGCATTGTATAGTAGCAATCAGTGATCTATTCTACATTAGCCACCAGTGGTCTCTGCATTGTTTAGTAGCAATCAGTGGTCTATTCTACATTAGCCACCAGTGGTCTCTGCATTGTATTGTAGCAATCAGTGATCCATTCTACATTAGCCACCAGTGGTCTTTGCATTGTATAGTAGCAATCAGTGGTCTATTCTACATTAGCCACCAGTGGTCTCTGCATTGTATTGTAGCAATCAGTGATCCATTCTACATTAGCCACCAGTGGTCTCTGCATTGTATTGTAGCAATCAGTGATCCATTCTACATTAGCCACCAGTGGTCTCTGCATTGTATAGTAGCAATCAGTGGTCTATTCTACATTAGCCACCAGTGGTCTCTGCATTTTATAATAGTCAGTAGTGATCTCTGATTTGTATAGTAGCCACAAGGGGTTTCTGACTGCATAGTAGTCACAGGTGGCCTCTGCATTGTATAGCAGACCCCAGCGGTCTCTGCATTGTATGGTAGCCACCAGTGGTCTCTGCACTGTATGGTAGCCACCAGTGGTCTCTAATATGCCCCGATCCTTGTGTCTTCTTCCTTTTACCAGTAACATGTGCTGACTACTGATTTTATAAAGAGTCACATAAGATGTTCAATAAATGGAGATGTCCCTCTGCTCATTGAGCCGTCTGCCTAGCTTTCTGGCAGCTGACCGCACGACCGCAGCAAAGCAACTAAAGGGGAACACGCACAATGACGCCACGCCGCCGCCGCCCCCACCACCCATCCTCAGCAACCCGTTCAGAGAAGCACTCTCTTATCTCTCCTCCACCTCTGCTCCATCCCCTTAACAGCATTACAAGAAAATTACTACTTCTCCCGTGCTGCCACAGCGCCTGGACGACGCTGATAATTGTCAAAGCATCCCAAAGACGGGCTTATCCAATCATCTCCCGGGCAGCAAAGGGCAGCGCAGCTATCTGTGCCCAGCCAGTTAACGGGAAAATGAGCAGAAGCGGCTGTTCCGGATCTGATAAACCGCCGTCATTATCAGCCAGAGACACGGCCTGCTGGATTAATTGCCCCACGTCCTTTCAAGGGATGTGGGCGGCCCACTTGGCGTTCGCAGTATATATTACTCGGCGTGATTGGTTTGTCATAGAACTGGCGATGTCACTCAGCACAACAAGCAAATTAGATTTCCTGGAATGCTGGTCTTATAAATGCTTTTGGGCTTGTTTGCTTAGTACATCGTACCTTAAGAGCAGGGGCGGACTGACAACTCATGGGGCCCCCGTGCAATAGTGGATCATGGGGCCCCTGTGTCCTTGCCCAACCTCAAAAGAGCCTATGAAAAAGGAACCAGGTGCATCTCATGGGGCCCCCTACTGACCCCGGGCCCTCGGGCAGTGCCCGAGTTTCCAAATGGTCAGTCCGCCCCTGGCTCTAACTGACATTTTTTGGTAACTTCTAACTCAAAAAAGCTCAATGGTAAAATCTTTTGTTTAGGTATGAGACAGGAAAAAGGGATATTTTTTTTTCCCGGGTCCTGTCTCTGCCCCTACAAGGGACATTTCCCCAGGGGCGTATGTACCATAAGGCATTTGCCTAGGGTGGCATTTTTCAGGGGGGTAGCAAAAAAGGCCAACTGCTCTCCAGGGGCGGACTGACACCTCATGGGGCCCCCCGGGCAATAGGGGATCATGGGGTCCCTGTGTCCTTGCCCAAACTCAAAAAAGCCTATGAAAAAGGAACCAGGGGCATCTCATGGGGCTCCCTACTGACCCCGGGCCCTCGAGCAGTGCCCGAGTTTCCAAATGGTCAGTCCACCCCTGCTTAAGAGTTACGTTTTATGATATGGATGACTTTTTACATAGAAACTCTGGACAGATGAAAAAGATGAAGACTAATGCAATCAGTAAGATGTCATTCAATGCATTTTTTTTTCTTTAAATGCAAGCTGTGCAAGTACCCAATTTTACCTTGGTATCAGCCTCTTGCAGTCTGCTGTACAGAAGAGCTCAAAGAGGGGCAGGGAGAAGCAGCACAAAATGTTTACTATAACAGCCTTTCTCAACTTTTTTTACTCCACTAATAATAAATAATTTTCATGCCTCAAAAAAACCCTGCTAATTCATTGGGAGTCATTGAGAAGAATGTTCCTTACTTTGGTGGTCAGTGGAAAGAATGGCCCTTGCATTGATGTCCAATGGGAAGAATGTCTCTTACATTGGTGGCCAGTGGGAAGAATGCCCCTTACATTGGTGGTCAGTGGAAAGAATGGCCCTTACATTGGTGGTCAGTGGGAAGAATGTCCCTTACATTGATGTCCAATGGGAAGAATGTCTCTTACATCGGTGGCCAGTGGGAAGAATGCCCCTTACCTTGGTGGTCAGTGGGAAGAATGCTCCTTACATTGGTTATCAGTGGGAAGAATGCTCCTTACATTGGTGATCAGTGGGAAGAATGTCCCTTACATTGGTGGTCAGTGGAAAGAATGGCCCTTACATTGGCGTCCAATGGGAAGAATATCTCTTACATTGGTGTCCATTGGGAAGAATGCCCCTTACATTGGTGGCCAGTGGGAAGAATGTCCCTTACATTGGTGGCCAGTGGGAAGAATGTCCCTTACATCAGTGGCCAGTGGGAAGAATGCCTGTTGCACTGTTAGTCAGTGGAAAGGATACTCCTTACATTGGTGATCAGTGGGAAGAATGTCCCTTACATTGGTGATCAGTGGAAAGGATACTCCTTACATTGGTGGTCAGTGGGAAGAATGTCCCTTACATTGGGGATCAGTGGAAAGAATGTCCCTTACATTGGGGATCAGTGGGAAGAATGTCCCTTACATTGATGATCAGTGGGAAGAATGTCTCTTACATTAGTGGTCAGTGGGAAGAATGTTCCTACATTGGTGGTTAATGGGAAGAATGTCCCTACATTGGTGGCCAGTGAGAAGAATGCTTCTTACATTGGTGGTCATTGGAAGAAATGTCCCTTACACTGGTGGTCAGTGGGAGGAATGTCCTTACCTTGGCAGTCATTGGGAAAAATGCTCCTTACATTGGTGGTCAAAGGCAAGAACGTTCCTTGCACTGTGGGTCAGTAGGAAGAATGTCCCTTACATACGTGCTCAATGGGAGGAACGCCAGTCCTATGGTCAGTCAGGTCCTATATTAGGTATGCATCTACTCCTTGGTGCAAGGAAGTAAAGGGTATTTAATTGGTGCCTTACAATCCTGAGAACCTTAGATAGCTGCCTGTCTTGCCTGTCCTTTGATGTTCAGCAGTAATTCACTCTCAATTTAAGCTTCCATCCTCCCAGTATTGAACGATGTGTCGTAGAGCCAAGAATAGATCACTGAGCTGCACGTAGAGGGTTGGTGGTCTCACCTTCCTTGGACCAAAATAACTTCCCCCATTCATCTCCTGCCGTAATGTGGTTCTGTGCAGCATTTCACGGCCTCCACCTCTCTTCTGACCTATAAACGTTCTGCTTTTACAATCCATTTAGTTTCAGGTTCTCCTTATTTTTTTTTCAATTTGCTGCTTTTTTTCCCCTGTGTCCGCCTGTCTCTTTGTATTTAGGGCGCTCACTGTCCGGCTGATCTGTCTGCATGGCGGCGTTGCTCTGGGCCTGTTACCGGGAAAATATTTTCTCTAAGCAACAAAGACAGGGTCAGCAAATTGCACCTGTCTCCTGAATGCAATTTCTAAATATTTTCTGCATGGGATATTTCTGACAGCAGAGCTGGTACTAAAGACTAATGCAGGCCATAGATGGGTCGAAAATCTGTCGATTTTTTTTCGGCCGACAATAAAACCGGCCGATTTTCGGATCGTTAGTGGGTTAATAGGTCGGCCGTTTTTCGGTATTTTGGCAGGTTTTTTTATAGGTAAAGTTGGAAAAAGATCGGCCGATTTTGACCTGCAAGAGGAAGACAAAAAGAGGAGGAGGAGGAGGAGGAAGAGGAGGAGGAAGATGAGGAGGAGGAAGAGGAAGAAGAAGAAGAATTCCAATCCGGCAAAAAGTGTCCCTGCAGAGAGCTCCGCTATTTCTTTGACAGTTCTTTGACATTTATAGCGGCTGCAACATTGTATCTATTTGTATCCATTCCTTTAAAAAAATGAAAAATCGGTCGTTCAATCGGCCGACGTTACCAGGAACGGTATAAAAAAAAAATTCGGCCGATTTTCATCCCGTCTACAGCCGGCAAAAAGTGTCTCTGCAGAGAGCTCCGCTATTTCTTTGACAGTTCTTTGACATTTATAGCGGCTGCAACAATGTATCTATTTGTTTCCGAATAAAAACATCTCTATCCGAAATGGATACAAATAGATACAATGTTGCAGCCGCTATAAATGTCAAAGAACTGTCAAAGAAATAGCGGAGCTCTCTGCAGAGACACTTTTTGCCGGCTGTAGACGGGATGAAAATCGTCCGAATTTTTTTTTTTTCACCATTCCTGGTAACGTCGGCCGATTGAACGACCGATTTTTCATTTTTTTAAAGGAATGGATACAAATAGATACAATGTTGCAGCCGCTATAAATGTCAAAGAACTGTCAAAGAAATAGCGGAGCTCTCTGCAGGGACACTTTTTGCCAGCTGTAGACGGGATGAAAATCGGACACATTTTTTTTCTTTACCATTCCTGGTAACGTCGGCCAATTGAACGACCGATTTTTCATTTTTTTAAAGAAAAATTGGCCGGTTTTCTCCCCATCTATGGCCTGCATTAGGCATGAGTCACTTCACAAACCCTGCAAAGAAAACTACAGTTAGGGGTGTATTTATTAAAACTATTGCACAGCTATTCATCCATCGAAACTGCAAGTTCATTCTGTGCCAATGGGACAAAATTGAATGTTCTCAGGCTACATTCACTGCAGATCAAATGTTATGAATTGGAAAAAACATTGTGAATGGTTGGAAATACTGCCTTATGGCTACTAGATGGTGCTGAGTAAAAAAAAATGAACATGCTGTTAAACGATGACAAAGCTCTATCCTTGTCTCCTAATTGGGCTTCCAAAGAAGTCTACAAAGGGCTAATTTAAGAGTGTGATCTACATATAGACCTGGGGAATATGTACTAAGGGGGGGTCTTGACATTATAATGTTCCTGGCCCTAGTGAGTTCTTCATAGGAATTATATGGATATGGGATGGAAAACCAGCAAGGCAGAGCAAGTCCTAAATTTTACAACATCGTGTGAGTTGTGAAATCTGCTTGTCAGGGTCACAGGCTGCAATAATGATATGGTAGAGACAGGGGCAATAGGGGATCATGGGGCCCCTGTGTCCTTGCCCACACTCAAAAAAGCCTATAAAAGGTACCAGGGGTATTTCATGGTGCTCTCTACTGACCCCAGGCCCTCGGGCAGTGCCCAAGTTCTCGAATGGTCAGTCCGCCCCTGGGTAGGGATCAAACCCTGCTTTGAACATTCAAATAAAAAATGTACTTGGAGTTCCAATTTAAAGGTGGCTTCATTGTTGTCCAGGTGACCTTCTCTCGGGTGGCCAGAGTATGCAAAAATGACATGGGTGGCTCTCCTCGGGTCTTGGAGAAGTACTGGACCTCCTTTCTAAAGGCTCGACTCAACTGCTCTGTCCCGGGCGACTCCTTCTTCTACTTTGACGTCCTCCAGTCCATGAGCGACATTCTCACCATCAACAACCGGCCGGCGGTCATTGGAGTGTTCAGCACCCAGGCCAACAGGTGAGGTGATATGAACAACTGAAAGAGAAGCCTATGTTATTATTATTATTATACAGTATTTATATAGCGCCAAAGGGTTTGCTCAGCGCTGTACAGTAGCAAGGGGGACAGAACATGAGACAAGACAGTAACAATACAATACACGAGGGGTTCGAGGGCCCTGCTCTTTTGAGCTTACAATCTAGGAGGGAGGGGAAAGTGGTACAGGAGAAGATGGCTGTGGGGGATGGATTGGTGGGAGGAGTGGAGGAGGTTAGTTGTTAGGTGAGGTCGGGTGTTAGGTGAGGTTGGGGTAGGCTTCCCTGAAGAGGAGGGTTTTCAGGGTGCGCCTGAAGGTGAGGAGGGTAGGTGACAGTCTGATGGATTGGGGTAGATAGTTCCAGAGGATGGGGGAAGTCCTCGAGAAGTCCTGCAATCGGGCGTGGGAGGAGGAGACCAGGGAGCTAGAGAGTAGGAGGTCCTGTGAGGAGCGTAGGGCACGGGTAGGGTAGTATTTGGGTATCAGGTCAGTTATGTAGTTTGGGGCGGCATTGTGAATGGCTTTGTAGGTCAGAGTTAGCAGCTTGAACTTGATGCGTTGGGCAATCGGGAGCCAATGAAGGGATTGGCAGAGGGGGGAGACAGATGTGGAGCGCTTGGTGAGGTGGATGAGTCTGGCCGCTGAGTTTAGGATCGACTGGAGTGGGGATAGCGTTCGTTTGGGTAGGCCAGTGAGAAGGGAGTTGCAGTAGTCCAGGCGTGAGATGATGAGGGAGGGTACGAGTTGTTTGGTGGTGTCTGGGGTGAGGAATGTGCGTATCTTGGAGATGTTGCGGAGGTGGAGCCTGCAAGACCTAGATAGCAGTTGGATGTGGGGTAGGAAGGAGAGGTAGGAGTCCAGGGTGACACCCAGGACTTTGGCGTGTTGGGTGGGAGAGATGGTGGCGTTGTTAGTAGTGATGGAGAGGATGGGGGGGGCACGGGGTGGGGGGAAGACCAGGACTTATAACTCATTAGTTATTGAGGTCACTGAGATTGTGGAGTGCTTCACGGTTAGTTTGAGAAAGTGTATTGAAGGATACTGTTTATTAAGGCAATAAAAAAACGTGAGACAATTGTTGCGTATTTCTTATAGCATGGTGGAACATTTAAGAGAAAGATTGTTTCCGGAATTCAAAAGGGGGAAACAGGACCCAATGTTCTTGGCGGCAATTTCTCAAACCCGAGAGTGCAAAAAATGTTTGTTTCTGGCAGATATCATTGCAAGAACGTATCGACGTTCCATTAGTATGATACAATTGCCATTACTACAATTGTTTTTAAGGGTTCGGTTTAGATTTAGGATTAGGAATTGGGTTGATGTCGAGAATTGGTTGGGGGTTGGGTTAAGGTCAAGATTAGGGTTGCCACAATTTCTTCAAGCCAAACCTGAACACTTTAGCAGCGCATGGCAAATTTTCACCTCCCCTTTGACACCAGCCATTAGATCAGAGTCCACTTATATTAGTGCCCCCCTTAGAAACCCCTATTAGATCAGTGCCCCCTTATATTAGTGCCCCCCTTAGAAACCCCTATTAGATCAGTGTCCCCTTATATTAGTGCCCCCCTTAGAAACCCCTATTAGATCAGAGTCCCCTTATATTAGTGCGCCCCTTAGAAACCCCTATTAGATCAGTGCCCCCTTATATTAGTGCCCCCCTTAGAAACCCCTATTAGATCAGTGTCCCCTTATATTAGTGCCCCCCTTAGAATCCCCTATTAGATCAGAGTCCCCTTATACTAGTGCCCCCCTTAGAATCCCCTATTAGATCAGAGTCCCCTTATATTAGTGCCCCCCTTAGAATCCCCTATTAGATCAGAGTCCCCTTATACTAGTGCCCCCCTTAGAATCCCCTATTAGATCAGAGTCCCCTTATATTAGTGCCCCCCTTAGAATCCCCTATTAGATCATAGTCCCCTTATATTAGTGCCCCCCTTAGAATCCCCTATTAGATCAGAGTCCCCTTATATTAGTGCCCCCCTTAGAATCCCCTATTAGATCAGAGTCCCCTTATATTAGTGCCCCCCTTAGAATCCCCTATTAGATCAGTGCCCCCTTATATTAGTGCGCCCCTTAGAAACCCCTATTAGATCAGTGTCCCCTTATATTAGTGCCCCCCTTAGAATCCCCTATTAGATCAGAGTCCCCTTATACTAGTGCCCCCCTTAGAATCCCCTATTAGATCAGAGTCCCCTTATATTAGTGCCCCCCTTAGAATCCCCTATTAGATCAGAGTCCCCTTATACTAGTGCCCCCCTTAGAATCCCCTATTAGATCAGAGTCCCCTTATATTAGTGCGCCCCTTAGAATCCCCTATTAGATCATAGTCCCCTTATATTAGTGCCCCCCTTAGAATCCCCTATTAGATCAGAGTCCCCTTATATTAGTGCCCCCCTTAGAATCCCCTATTAGATCAGAGTCCCCTTATATTAGTGCCCCCCTTAGAATCCCCTATTAGATCAGTGCCCCCTTATATTAGTGCCCCCCCTTAGAAACCCCTATTAGATCAGTGTCCCCTTATATCAGTGCCCCCTTAGAGACCCCCATTATATGAGAGTCCCCTTATATCAGCACCCCCCCCCCCCTTAGATTAGACCCATTAGATGAGAGTGCCTTTATATCAGTGCCCCTTCCCTTAGAGACTCCCTCATTAGATCAATTCCCATTATATCAAGGCCCCCCTTAGAGACCTACCATTAGATCAGAGTCTCCTTAAATCAGCACCCCCCCCCCCTTAGTGACCCCCCATTATATCAGAGTCACCATATATTAGCACCCCCTCCCCCCAGAGACCCCCATTACATCAGAGTCTCCTTATATCAGGGCCCTCTTTAGAGACACACCCATTATTTCGGGGTCACCTTATATCAGGACCCCCTTAGTGACCTCCCATTATATCAGGGTCACCTTATATCAGCACCCCCCTTAGAAACACCCCCCTTAGATCAGAGTCCCCTTATATTAGCACCCCCTTTAGAAACACCCCCATTAGATCAGAGTCCCCTTATATTAGCCCACCTGTCTCTTAGGGACCCCCCATTAGATCAGAGTCCCCTTATATTAGCACCCCCATCCCTTAGAGACCCCAATTAGCTCAGAGCAGGGGGGGGCTGACAACTCATGGGGCCCCCGGGCAATAGGGGATCATGGGGACCCTGTGTCCTTGCCCAAACTCAAAAAAGCATATGAAAAAGGTACCAGGGGTATCTCATGGGGCCCCCTACTGACCCCAGGCCCTGGGGCAGTGCCCGAGATTCCAAATGGTCAGTCCGCCCCTGGGCTTTACTTACTGATGAAGGGAGGAGTCAAAAGCCTCTGAAATGTGTTGGCTTTACCCACTGATGTGGAGGAAGTTTTAAGCCCACATCCTGGCCCAAATCATCCAATTCACTTCCTCCGGACGTGCCCCCCGCCTACGACTGGACAGTGAAAAGAGAAGCAGCACAATGTTACTCTGCTCTCTCCTCCTATCACCATGCTTATTGGTAGCACATGGCTCCCAGAAAAATGGGAGAACATGGCGGACAATGTATTTTCTGCCCCTGGCTCAGAGTCCCCTTATATTAGCACGCTCCATTAGATCAGAGTCACCTTTTATCAATGACCCCCCTTAGAGACCAACCGTTAGATCAACGCCCCCCTTAGAGACCACCCATTAAATCAACGCCCCCTTAGAGACCACCCATTAAATCAGAGTTCCCTTCTATCAGCTCCTCCTGCCCCTTAAAGAGCCCCATTAGTTTTCCATACTGGTTGAGCCAGGAAGTGGGAGCCGACGAGGGGGGGGGGGCACGGAACTGGGAGGTGGAGCAGCTCAGCATAGTTCTATTTTCCATCCACTGTACACGGTATGTGTTCGGGTTTCAGGCGGACTAAAACCCAGACGCATGATTCAAAACCTGGACTGTCCGGGTGAATCGTGGACATGTGGCAACCCTAGTTAGGATACAATAGAGTACCCGACCCCTTTAGGTCATTTGACTCTTTACAACCAGGACCCAAAAGAGCTGTTAATGTTTGTGCCGAAAAGCACCGGTCAAAATACCATGTGATTTTCAAAGTAAAAGAATGCCTATGTAGGACGTCTGTTACTTAGTTGTCATTATCAATAATAATTGTGATGGGTTTTATTGGACGAGCAATCTCCCAATGTCTACGGTCACGTTACAGTCCATTAAAGATTTCAAGTATCTCACTTCTTAATCTAGATTCATTAACATGCAATCCTGGTTCGTTAATTATTCTAGAGTCTCAAATTGCATTATATGAGAAGCAGCCTTATCAGAACTAAATGCTAATCACCCGAGCCTTTGCCCTCTCTCCCGCTCGCCTCCTCTTCTACCTGCCTGCTATTATCTGTACAACGATATTCCCCAATGTGCCGTGAAATTCCCTTCGAAAAACCAGACAAGTGTAGGGGGAAATTAATGGAAAGGAAACCGCCAATTATTGCCTGACAAAATATGACGGACTCAGGGAAAAAAAAAAAATAATAATATTACGAGGCATTACTATTAGTGCTTTACGTAAGTCGAGCCAACCCGCAATGGAGATGCCCAGTAGGGCCGTGAAACAGAAATTGACTGGCTAAGAGAGTTCGGGAGGAGATTTACGAGCGTCTCTGTGCCGGTAGACAAAAACGTAATAAAGACAGGAGAAAATAAATCACAAATTATAAAAGAAAACCGCAGGTAATGGAAGGTAATATATTACCACACTATCAGAGAAAGTATTTGAGAAGAAAAAAAGACACGCTAGCTGTACAAGGAGCCACAAGAAGCCAACTTTATCCAAGAGACTTCTGGGACGAGGGTAACATGTCCGCTGACAGATGTAGAACCATATGTAGCGATGTTTTTATGGCTGGAAAAATGTCTTCTCATTAAATGAAGGGATCCAGAGGGATAAGCTTTTTACTGCAAGAACTAAACTCAGTATTGTTAGAACATGCACTTGCGTTTCGGAGAAAACAAGACAAGTACATATAAAAAGTATTCTAAAAGGAAACTGTACCATTAGGCCAAATGTTTGTGGACATCTGAGCATCACACCTAGGTGAGCTTGGTGGACATCCCATTCCAAAACCATGGCCATGGTGTTGGCCCCTTTTTGCTGGGATAACAGTCTCCACTCTTCTGAGAAGACTTCCTACAGGAACATGCACTTGCGTTTCGGAGAAAATAGGACAAGTACATAGAAAAAGTATTCTAAAAGGAAACTGTACCATTAGGCTAAATGTTTGTGGACATCTGAGCATCACACCGAGGTGAGCTTGGTGGACATCCCATTCCAAAACCATGGCCATGGTGTTGGCCCCTTTTTGCTGGTATAACAGTTTCCACTCTTCTGAGAAGACTTCCTACAGGAACATGCACTTGCGTTTCGGAGAAAATAGGACAAGTACATAGAAAAAGTATTCTAAAAGGAAACTGTACCATTAGGCTAAATGTTTGTGGACATCTGAGCATCACACCGAGGTGAGCTTGGTGGACATCCCATTCCAAAACCATGGCCATGGTGTTGGCCCCTTTTTGCTGGTATAACAGTCTCCACTCTTCTGAGAAGACTTCCTACAGGAACATGCACTTGCGTTTCGGAGAAAATAGGACAAGTACATAGAAAAAGTATTCTAAAAGGAAACTGTACCATTAGGCTAAATGTTTGTGGATATCTGAGCATCACACCGAGGTGAGCTTGGTGGACATCCCATTCCAAAACCATGGCCATGGTGTTGGCCCCTTTTTGCTGGTATAACAGTTTCCACTCTTCTGAGAAGACTTCCTACAGGAACATGCACTTGCGTCTCAGAGAAAACAAGACAAGTACATATTAAAAGTACTCTAAAAGGAAACTGTACCATTAGGCCAAATGCTTGTGGACATCTGAGCATCACACCTAGGTGAGCTTGGTGGACATCCCATTCCAAAACCATGGCCATGGTGTTGGCCCCTCTTTGTTGGTATAACAGTCTTCACTCTTCTGAGAAGACTTCCTACAGGATTTTGGAGGATGTCTGTGGGAACTTGTGTCCATTCAGCCAAAAGGACATTTAGTGCTATCCCTGAAGGGGCCACTGTAGATTTACATGTTTTTTCCCAAATTAGTGCAGGGACAGCCAGGCACACAGCAACACTCCACTTACTCCAGCTCATGAAACAGTCTAGGGGTGTTCTTTTTGAAGTTTACTTGCTGGTAGAACTTGAAAACCGGAGGACAGTGGGGCATTGGATACTCCAAAACATTAGGTATTGTTAGCAGAGGACACTTTTTGCTCAGTAAAAGCACACAAGCAACAAGTAGACTGGAAGAGTCTGTAGTCTCATGGTTGAGAACCATGAAGTAGGTTTTAGCACCGATAAAGGTAGACTTAAACAGTCTATATTTTTGAGCAGATAAAGGTAGAGTGGAACAGTCTATTTATTCAGAGATGGGGACCATGAATAGAGGTGCAAAAGAAGAGGCTTTGTTCACAGTGTCCTGGAATAGGATCAGTCTGTAGGCACAGCCTCTTGTGGAGTAGTCCAGCATCCAGTCCAAAGGGCACCAGGAGCAAGCAACCTCCCTCTCTTCAGCTCACAAATTCATTTTCTCAGCAGGGAAAAGGACAATCTCCCCAGGGCTCCAGACTATTTAACAGCATTCCAATCACCATCATGGTACACCTCCTCAGGACTGGATAGGCCCTGCTCAATATTCAGACTGGCCTTTTGAAATCTCCCTCCCTAAGCTCCAGATACATCATCTAGAGGCAGGAGGAAACAATCAAACTCTCAGCCTGTGAAGTCCTAAACAGACCAGTCCAAGCAATCACTGCTCCCCTGATTACAGAAGGAGACGAAAACGAAATGTATCTAGGAGGGTTTTTTAGGTCAGCTGCTAATTTAGGATGAGAAAACCTGGCTCATAATTGGCATTCAAACTCATCTCAAAGGTGTTTAGTGGGGTTGAGGACAGATACTGATGTTGGATAAGAAGACCCGGCTCATAATTGGCATTCCATCTCATCCCAAAGGTATTCAGTAGGGTTGAGGTCAGGGCTCTGTGCAGGCCACTTGAGCTCCTTCACACCAAACTCATCAAACCATCTCCTTATAGAGTTGGCTTTGTGCATAAGGGCACAGTTTTGCTGGAACAGAAACAGGCCTCCCCCAAGCTGTTGCTACAAGGTTGGATGTGAATCTGTATTCTATATGAATAAAACCCGTTACTGAAAACACCTGAACTCTATCATTTAGAGGAGGGTCTTCACACTTTGTCCATATAGTGTATTATTAAGCACTTTGTTCAATGTTTCAATAGACGTATTTATTTTGTAGTAAGTATCCATTTTATTAAAAAAAGAGAATGGGAAAGCTTGTTCCACTAACAAATGTGTAATAGGGAATTTACCTCACCTTGAAAAAGCTTCCATTTACTTCCAGAAAGTGAGGTAAAATCTCTTATAAATTGTTTCAGCACTCGATCCAAAGTAGAAGGGAAACAATTTGGCATTAGATACAGTATAAATAAATAAGACAATTTCTGGTGGTTGTACTTTTGACTAAGCTCTTCCTTCCTTCTCACCAGCATCACTGGCTCAGGAGTCTGTGCCTTCTACATGGACGACATCGAGAAAGTCTTCAATGGAAAGTTTAAAGAGCAAAAGACTACCGAGTTGGCTTGGACCCCGATTCCAGAAGAAAAGGTTCCCATGCCCAGGTAAAAGGCTGCCTAATGTCATCACATTCAGAGCTGTGGAGGTCCATGCATAAGACTGAGCCCCTCTCTTCCTCCCCTAGGCCAGGTTGCTGTGCGGGGTTTGGCAGTGCTGCGTCCTATAGGGCCTCCAGTGAGTTCCCGGATGAGACCCTCTCCTTCATCAAATCCTACCCTCTTCTGGATGAGGCTGTGCCTTCTATAACAGAGACACCATGGTTCACAAAGACGACTAGCAGGTATGAACAAAATTGGTTCACTAAAGTTTTCTCCAAAGCAGAGGTAGACGTGTTGGCCATGACCAAATGGCAACAATCATAGGGTCCTTAGTGTCATTGCCTACATACAATTAGCAACGGGTTTGACAAAGATAAACGATTCAAAATATCTGGTCCTGATGTTTCTTTGCTGCGTTTGATTAGTTGCCATAAGCAAAATGCTAATGAGCTCTCAAAATCCATCCCCTGGGGAGCTTGTTACCATGCTTTATGTTGACAAACAAAGCAAAACTCTTACAAATGTTTTATGAAATTCGCTTCACTGCATTGATTTGACAGCCCTATAGGAAAGGGAAGTTTCAGTCACTTAGTTACAGTATTAGAAATATTTTCAAACTAAAACATAATACAGCCAACCTACACATATGAATCTTGCTTTGAAACAAAGGGTCTGTCATCTTGCTATGCCTATCTTTAAAGCCAAAGGGGGGCAGTAAAAAAACTAGTAAGTGCCATTTAAAAATGCTTCTACTCCTATGTTCATCATATCAAGCAAGTTTGCAAATACTGCCTCTCATGCTTTTCATTTCTCTTGCTATCCTTCAAGAGCTGTAATAATACTAATCAAGGGTGCTCCCTAAAAAAGGTTCTGGTTCCTAATGCGTTCCTGCAGGTCTTACTGAGTTGCTACTATCACCACACTGGTGCAACCTTTCTTTATAGTAATCCTTCGTTTAGCTCATTCAGGTCAAAGCAAAAAGTTTGCTTAAGTCCCCTTTCCCTCCCCTGCATACTTACATTTACTTTGTTCTCCCATGTTCTTCAATGACCGCTGTAGGTAATGCCCAGTACTTCCAGTTATGTGACTTTCTGGCCCAATTCAGACAACTGAACCCTTCCAACCTTGTGGTAACAGTTTAGTGAAGGCCCTTTTCTGTTTCATCTTATCTAAGCTTTTGTGTTCATGCCTTCTCCAAAAGGACATGGTTTGACCAGTTTGTTGTGAGGGAAGCTAAGTTGCCTGCACAGAGCCTTGCCCTCATCCCTATTAAATACCTTTGGTATGAATTGGAAAGTTTGTTGCAAACTAAGTCTTCTTATCCAACGTCAGTACTTGACCTCATTAATGGTGACCAGCTCCATAAAGACCTGATAGGATGAGTTTGGAGTGGAGGAATTTGAGTGTCTTGCACAGACCCCTGACCTCAACCCTTCTGAGCACCTTAGGATTGAATTGGAATGCCAAAAGCAAGCTAGGTCTTCTAATCCAGCATCAGTTTGTGACCTCATTAATGGTGACCAACTCCAAAAAGACCTGATAGGATGAGTTTGGTGTGGAGGAACTTCAGTGTCCTTCACAGACCCCTGACCTATACCCTTCTGAACACCTTAGGGCTGAATTGGAATTCCAAAGGCAAGCTAGGTCTTCTCATCCAACATCAGTAGTTGACCTCATTAATGGTGACCAGCTCCATAAAGACCTGAAAGGATGAGTTTCGAGCGGAAGAATTTTAGTGTCTTGCACAGACCCTGACCTCAACCCTTCTGAGCACCTTAGAATTGAATTGGAATGCCAAAGGCAAGCTAGGTCTTCTAATCAAACATCAGTTTGTGACCTCATTAATTATGACCAACTCCATAAAGACCTGATAGGATGAGTTTGGTGTGGAGGAACTTCAGTGTCCTTCACAGACCCCTGACCTCTACCCCTCTGAACACCTTAGGGTTGAATTGGAATTCCAAAGGCAAGCTAGGTCTTCTCATCCAACATCAGTACTTGACCTCATTAATGGTGACCAGCTCCATAAAGACCTGAAAGGATGAGTTTCGAGCGTAGGAATTTTAGTGTCCTGCACAGACCCTGACCTCAACCCTTCTGAGCACCTTAGGGTTGAATTGGAATTCCAAAGGCAAGCTAGGTCTTCTCATCCAACATCTGCATCTGACCCCACAAATGCTCTTTTGGCTGAATGGGCTCACATTTCCACAGACACACTACAAAATCCTGTGGAAAAGCTTCCCAGAAGAGTGGAGGCAGTTGTAGCCACAAGAGGAGGGGGGGGTGCAACTCCTTCATAATGCCCATGGTTTTGAATGAGATATCCAACAATCTCACACAGATGTAGTGGTCAGGTGTCCACATTGACCATATAGTATAGTTGTTGATCAAAATCTCACTGCTTATGGCCCCATACATTATATAGCATAGGAAAAAACATTATAGCATAGGAAAAAAAAAAACCCTGTGGTAGGTGCTCGGTTATTGTGTTTACCTTAGAGAAAAGGCAGCAATTAACAACTGAAGTGCAGCAAGCGAGGAGGTATTGGGTATTCAGCTCTGTAGTAAATTACCCCATTCATCATTTGCTGCAGAGAACAAGATGTAGCTCATAACTAATCCTGAACTGTGATTGACAAATAGACTGTTCTGGCTTCTCCAAAGCTCTATGTACAATCTTGCCCTTTGCATGATAGATGAGGTAATTTGTATCCAAAACCCATTCATCAGAGATCCTCTTGTTTTCTTAAACCTTGATAAACCCTCATCTGCTGTTTTTTTTCTGAAGAACCATCTCTGTTCAACAAACACATACTGTCATTTGTTACCTGTAATCCTGCCAACTACGCCAGATTTGTCATGCCACGGTATTCCAAATACACAAAAGGCGGTTCTTATCCTCATTTGCCATTCAAAGGAAATACAGAGTCTTATCAATTACTTTGTATACACCCGTAAAAAAAAGCTGATCTATATAATATCATCAACAGAAAAAACCTTGTTCCGATGCATACATTTCAATGACATATTTCCTCATTACATACTCATTCTCTGAGTGGTTATATGTTACTTCTTTCTCTCATAATTGAAGCCTACTATATATGTCAGCTGACTCATTAAAAACAATATTTTTTTCAAAATGGCTGATACACTATGTGACCAAGAGCTTGTGGACATCTGACCATCAAACCTACATATATGACCAAAGTATGTGGTGTTTCCAGTGACAGGTATTGTAAATGCTACAGCATACATAGGCAATTTAGCTATATCCTAAAGCTTTGTGCCCCTATACACAAAGTCAGCCCCACAAAGAGATGGTTTGACCAGTATGGTATGGAGGAACTTGTGTGTCCTAACCTCTGCCCTACTGAATATCTTTGGAATGAATTGGAGCCCAACTGCAAACCATATCTTCTCATCCAACATCAGTACCTGACCTCACAAATGGTGGCCAGCTCCATAAAGACCAGTTTGGTGTGGAGGAACTCGAGTCGCCTGCACACATTCTGGACCTCAGCCCTACTGAACACATTTGGGACGAAGTGGAACCCCAATTGCAAGCCAGGTTTTCTCATCCAACATCAGTACCTGACCTCACAAATGGTGGCCAGCTCCATAAAGACCAGTTTGGTGTGGAGGAACTCGAGTGGCCTGCACACACTCAGCCCTACTGAACACCTTTGGGATGAAGTGGAACTCCAATTGCAAGCCAGGTCTTCTCATCCATAAAGACCAGTTTGGTGTGGAGGAACTTGAGTGGCCTGCACACATTCCGGGCCTCAGCCCTACTGAACACCTTTGGGACGAAGTGGAACCCCAATTGAAAGCCAGGTCTTCTCATCCAACATCAGTGCCTGACATCACAAATGGTGGCCAGCTCCATAAAGACACGGTTTGACCAATTTGGTTTGGAGAATCTTAAGTGGCCTGCTCAGAGCTCTGACTTCAACCCTGCTGAACACTTTTGGTATGAATTGGAACCCCAACTGCAAGTCAGGTATTCTCATCCAACATCAGTACCTGACCTCACAAATGGTGGCCAGGTCCATAAAGGCATAGTTTGACCAGTTGGGTGTAGAGGATCATGATTGTCTCACACAGAGCTTTGACTTCAATGCTACTGAACACCTTTGGGATTAATTGCATCCCCATTTGCAAGCCAGGGCTTTGTCAGGGCAGGAGCTGTGGAACGGACAGGCAGGCCTAGAGGCAGGGTCACGCACTGACTGACGACAACCACCACCCACAGACCGGAGTCCCTCAGGGCGCGGAGTCTAAGTCCCAGGCTGCCTTTCACCAGGGCCCCTGATGGTGGGGATGGACTTGACGCAGCCAGGAACCAGGTCGCGGCCCCCAAGACACCCCAGCTGTGGTAATGGCCACCGCCAATGGCGTGTAGCTGGTAGGAATCAGATCAGACAATAGCGTAGTCGGGCAGGCCGGGTCGACAACAACGGGACAAACGGTACAGAACAGTAGACAAGAATCACAGGTCACAGGCCGGGTTCAGCAACGGGAGGTCAGATCAAAGGAAAACGCAGAGAATGGTCTAGTCACAAGCCGAGTCAGATTCCAGGAGAGTCACAAGAGTATACACAGAGGTGTTGCAACACTAACACACAAGACATGAATGCAAAGGGCATGTGCAGACAACAGACTTATATGTAATCAACCACACCCCTCTGGGGGATGGACCTCAGAGGCCTGAAGGCATAAAAGACTCCCACCATGCTCTTTGCAGAAACCCAAGATGGATGCCAGCACATGGAGCAGCACAACCTCTGGGAAAAGGTAGGACCTTGACAGGCTTCTCATCAAATATCAGTACCTGACATCACAAAAGGTGGCCAGTTCCATAAAAACAAGGTTTGACAAGTTTGGTGCAGAGCATCTTGAGTGGCCTGCTCAGAACCCTGACCTCAACCCTACTGAACACTATTGGGACAAATTGGAACCCCAATCGTAAGCTTCTCATCCAACTTCAAAGCTTGACCTCACAAAATGCTCTTTTGACTAAAGGTGTAAAATTCCCACAGACACACTACTAAATGTTATAGTTGTTATAGCCATAAAATGGGGGCCAACTCCATATTGTTGGCCAGTTCACGGAATTGGATGTCCAACAAGTTCATGTATGTGTGATGGTCAGATGTCCAAAAAGGTTTGTTAACATAGTGTATCTTATCTCAGCAGTTGTTAAGTAATACAAAATTTGAAATTGTAAGCCCACATTTGGGCAGCAGAGTCCCCCTGACATCTCCCCCTTTAGTTGGGTTCAGCTTTGTGGTTGCACAATGCCTAAATACAGCCTCTTAGTGCCACCCAGAGTATTCA